>NC_054472.1:156046154-156313654 GCF_017639515.1 Carcharodon carcharias
GTAACAACTCTGTGATTCTGTGGTCAATCGCCTGCAACATGACATAGATAGGCTAGCAGAATGGGCAGTCAAATAGCAGATGGAATTCAATAGAGAGTATGAGGTAATACACTTGGCAGAAAGGTTAGGGAGGGGCAATGTAGGCTTAATGGCACAATTCTAGAGTGTGCTGGAACAGAGGGACCCACGGGTACATTTGCGTCAATCTTTGAAGATCGCAGGAAATAATGAGGGACTGGTTAACAAAGTATATGGATTCCGCAGCATCTGAAAAGGGGTATTGATTACAAAAGCAGGAAAGTTATGCTGAGACTTTATAAAGGTCTGGTTGGGACAAACTTCAGTTTTGGTCAGCATACTTTAGGCAAGATGTGAAGGTCATTGAGACAGTGCAGAGGATGGCTCCAGGGGTCAGGGGTTTTCTTTCCCATTAACTCTTTCCATTAGCTAATGATAGAAGAACTAGGGGACACAGGTTTAAAATTTTGGGAAAAAGATGCAGGGGGAATGCGAGGAAGAACTTTTTTTATGGAGTGACTGGCAATGACAGGAACTCACTGTCCATGAGGGTGGTGGAAACAGAAACAATCAATGATTTCAAAAGGAAATTGGATGGGGACGTGAAAAAACTAAACCTGCAGGGCTACAGGGATTGAGCAAGGGAGTTGGTTAGACGTGATTGTTCACAGCATGGACTCCATGAGCCGAAAGGCCTACTTATCTAATGTAAATTAACCTATGACTCTCTATGACATAAGTTTACTGCTACAAATCCAGCAACTCAGGTTTCTAAACAACATACCAGAGGATGAGGTACCTGGCATTTTTTTTCCTTAAATGGCCCTGCACTGGCTCCTTTGGCTTATGCAAAACTACAAAATGAATAAAGTGATGACTAATGTCCCATGAATGCACAGATGTATTTGCAATGTATGCCATTACATTAAGGCTACATTAAGGTCCAGGGAAACAAAGGTGAGAAAGACAAAATTGAAATGAACAGCCTTGCATAAAGAAAAATGTATGGCGGCAAACTAAAGACTTCAGCATTATGTCAAGTCTGGAAATTTTTGAGACTAGTGTGTAAGGGTGCAAAGTTGAAGCAAAGGATAGATTATTTGATCCGGAACCTGTCTGAGGTTGCTGAGAAAATCTGGCAAATCTATAGAACACTGGGGTCAATAAAAAAGTGGAAGAGGATTAAATTGCATCTAAGAGTCACCTGGCCTTGCAGTACCAGATAAGTGAAAGAAAGGAGATAAGTAATTTACTAAACCTACAGATAAGACCAAAGATAATGTGAAATCAAGTCCCCCAAGCATTTATGCAGTTGGTTGACTCAATGATTATAAAGAATGAGGTTGAGAGAATACATGCAATGGTGCCTGGTGGGGAGCAGTGGTAAAAGAGGGCTGAATATTATGGTGCTCTCATTCTCCATCTTCCAACTTTGATGCAGGGTCTCCATCCAAAACATTGCATTTTCACTTCAGAGGTGGACCGACCAAAGCTCAGAGACTAGCTCATCTCCCACTGACAATAGTAAACAAAAAACTTTTTCTTCCTTGTAATTGAATTCCTGCTTTTCTTCCATTATCTATTTCTTTCTATCAGTTTGCCTACTATCCTTTCTGAAAGTCTCTCCATTTCTCTGAGGTTCACCTGCTCTCTTATTGTGATCACTGTATCCCTTATCTCAGATATTCTCTCATTCTTTCTCTCTCCTTTCTGTACAGGCCAGTGTTCCTTTATAATTAATCTATAAATGATCTTGCTGTAACTTGGTAAAGATTGTACTGTCACCAAACCCTGTCTAGTTGATATCATATTCAGGATACCACATGCCTGATGTAACGTGCTATTATGATGTCACAGTGTAGCATGATGGCACTGGACGACCTAGAGGTTGTGGGCTCAAAACAGAATGCAGCAAAAGCAAAATACTGCGGATGCTGTAAATCTGAAATAAAGAAGGAAATTGCTGGAAATACTGAGCATTTACAAATGCAGCATTTGTGTAGAGGGAAACAGCTGACGGCCTTGATTTTCATTAATTCGTGGAGACTCTGCAGTGTATTCAAAATGGCAGACAGTCCCTGAGTCCGGAAGTCCAGCCCCATATCCTGCAGAAACCATTTTCGCCGTGGGGAGATGGAGGCAGGGCATGGTTGCCATGTGAAGGAAACCCAAACTCAGTGCTGAGTTCATCATTTTAGCTGGAACAGGATCTTATCCCACAGTGTAACAGTTATGAAGTTTCAGAGTTGACCTAAATGTTCTTGAAGAGCAGCTAAGATCTGGAGAACTGTCAAGTTATTTAAATGGCTTTTATCAGAGATTAAGTACTTGAGGGAATTTAAATGTATTATTTTCATGATTTTCATGAATGGCACTGTTTTTTATATAGTGAACTGTAATGGATATCTGGAATTATATATTATTGCATCTCAGCATAGCTCCTGAGATCTGCCCATGGTGGATACAGGGTGAGTTGGCATGGAGGGTGTAAGGTCAAAGGATGGTGGGTGGAGGTCATGAGTTGGCATGAATTGACACTAAGTTGGCATAAGGTCCATAAGGGACCATAGGGGTTGGTATGAGTTGGCACGTATGGACATGGCATGAGGATGTGTGATGGGCGAGGACAAGAGGGCCAATGTTTAAGAAAACAACTGGGACAGTGTCCCAAACAACCAAGGCTGGATGGTTAAAAGGCCTGCCTCAGCATTTGGCATCTCCTGTGGCTGGCACCCATTTTTGCTCAGAGACAGCAGGCCCAGGCAAAGCCTCCCGTATCCACACCCCCATAACGAAGATCTCACCATTTGAAGTACTTTTTCCCCAGAGGTAGGTGAGGCGTGCCTTTTATCAGTTCTGATGTAGAAAATGGTATCAATGGGCAAGGACTTCACAGGAAGGAACAACAAAGAGTGGAAATACCATCATTTTAGAAGATTCCTAGCTAGGGGTGCAGACAGGCATTTCGTAAATGTCATCGTGAGTCGCGCGTGGTGCGTTCCCTCCTTTGTGCAGGGTAAAGGACAACATGAGAAAGGTATGGAATATTCTTCAGGGGAAAGGACGCATTGTCCAACATGTATTATCTGTGATAAAAAAAACATATAGATAGCTAGGGTTGAGGTCCTATGGTCAGACCTTCAGACATTAGGGAGGAAGTTAAAATTAGGACCCTGTAGACATGTGCTCATGAGAATAGAAGAAGGAAGATTGACCCTTCCAATGTGTGTCTTGAGGCACGGTGCAGAAGAGAGAGTTTTAGATTTTTGGGACATTGGGACCACTACCAGAGCAGGAGATACCTAATCAAAGGGGCAATTTCATGTCAATATGACTGGGACCAATATCATTGTGATGGGGTTCACAAGTGTAGTTGGGGAGGATTTAAACCAAATTAGCAGGGGGACAGGCACCAGCGTATAGAAGTAGAAAAGAGAAATGAGATGCATAAAGTGACATTGTTGGACAGTACTAGAGAAAGATGTAGTACCATATTAAATAGGAATGGAATAAGGACTATTAGAAAGAAAGACAGGATTACAATGCATGTACATATTGGCATAAAGTGTGGAAAAGACTGGTGAGCTACAAGCACAAATAAGCTTTTGGTTAGGTGTGCAGGGGACAATTTCAAAGCTTGTGGATGACACAAAACTTGAGAGAATTGTAAACTGTGAGGAGGACATGTTGAACTTCAAAAGGACATAGACACATTGGTGGAGTGGGCAGGTGGTGGCTGATGAACTTCAATGCAGAGGAGTGTGAGATGATACACTTTGGTACAAAGAACATGGAGAGACAGCACAAAATAAAGGATACTATTCTAAAGGGTGTGCAGGAGCAGAGACACCTGGGTGTACATGTACATAAGTCACTAAAGGTGGCAGGACAGATAGAGAGAGCTGTTTCTAAAGCAAACAGTGTTCTAGTCTTCATTAATAGGGGCATAGAGTGCAAGGGCAGGGAGGTTATGATGTACTTATATAAGACATTGGTCAGACCTCAGCTAGAGTATTGTGTACAATTCTGGGTGCCACACTATAGGAAGGATGTGAACGCATTGGAGAAGTGCAAAAGAGGCTTATTTAAATAGTTCCAGAAATGAGACATTTCAGTTATGAGGAAAGATTGGAGAATTTGGGACTGTTTTCCTTGGAGAGGAGAAGGCTAAGAGGAGAGTTGATAGAAGTTTTCAAAATCAGGAGGGGTCTGGACAGAGTAGATAGGGAGAAACTGTTCCCGCTCGTAAACGGATCAAGAACCACAGGGCACAGTTTTAAATTATTTTGCAAAAGAAGCAAATGCGAGGTGAAAAAATACTTTTTCACATAGCGAGTAGTTAGGGTTTGGAATGTACTGCCTGCAAATGTGGTGGAGACAAGTTCAATTGAGGCATTCAAGAGGACATTGGATGACTATTTAAATAGAATCAAGGTGCAGGATATTAGGAAAAAGGCAGGAGATTGGCACTAAGTTAAAATGCTCAGAGAGCCGGTGCAGACGTGATTGGCCAAATGGCCTCCTTTTCAACTGTAACAATTCTGTGATTCTGTGATCAATCGCCTGCAACATGACATAGATAGGCTAGCAGAATGGGCAGTCTAAACATCATACCAGAGGACGAGGTACCTGGCATTTTTTTTTCCCTAAATGGCCCTGCACTGGCTGCTTTGGCTCATGCAAAACTACAAAATGAATAAAGTGATGACTAATGTCCCATGAATGCACAGATGTATTTGCAATGTATGCCATTACATTAAGGCTACATTAAGGTCCAGGGAAACAAAGGTGAGAAAGACAAAATTGAAATGAACAGCCTTGCATAAAGAAAAATGCATGGAGACAAAAGAAAGACTTCAGCATTATGTCAAGTCTGGAAATTTTTGAGAACAATGTGGAGGGGATCAAAGTTGAAGCTAAGGATAGATTATTTGATCCGGAACGAGGAGGTTGCTGAGAAAAACTGGAAAATCTATAGAACACTGGGGTCAAAAGAAAGTGGAAGAGGATTAAATTGCATCTAAGAGTCACTTGGCCTTGCAATACTAGATAAGTGAAAGAAAGGAGATAAGTAATTTACTAAACCTACAGATAAGACCAAAGACGATGTGAAATGAAGTCCCCTGAGCATTTATGCGGTTGATTGACTCAATGATTATAAAGAATGAGGTTGAGAGACTACATGCAATGGTGCCTGGTGGGGAGCAGTGGTAAAAGAGTGCTGAATATTATGGTGCTCTCATTCTGCTTCTTCCAACTTTGATGCAGGATCTCCATCCAAAACATTGCATTTTCACTTCAGATGTCAACCGAGATTAGCTCATCTCCCACAGACAATAGTAAACAAAAAACTTTTGCTTCCTTGTAATTGTATTTCTGCTTTTCTTCCATTACCTATTTCTTTCTTTCAGTTTGCCTACTATCCTTTCTGAAAGTCTCTCTATTTCTCCGAGGTTCAACTGCTCTCTTATTGTGATCACTATATCCCTTTGTCTCAGACATTTTCTCATTCTTTCTCTCTCCTTTCTGTACAGGCCAGTGTTCCTTTATAATTAATCTATAAATGATCTTGCTGTAACTTGGTAAAGATTGTACCGTCACCAAACCCTGTCTAGTTGATACCATATTCATGTTACCACATGCCTGATGTAACGTGCTATTATGATGTAACGTGCTATTATGATGTCACAGTGTAGCATGATGGCACTGGACGACCTTGTGGGCTCAATTCAGAATGCAGCAAAAGCCAAATACTGCATAAGCTGTAAATCTGAAATAAAGAAGGAAAATGCTGGAAATACTGAGCATTTACAAATGCAGCATTTGTGTAGAGGGAAACAGCTGATGGCTTTGATTTTCATTAAGTCGTGGAGACTCTGCAACGTATCCAAAATGGCAGACAGTCCCTGAGTCCAGAAGTCCAGCCCCATATCCTGCAGAAATCATTTTCGCCATGGGGTGATGGAGGCAGGGCATGGTTGCCATGTGAAGGAAACCCAAACTCAGGGCTGAGTTCATCATTTTAGCTGGAACAGGATCTTATCCCACAGTGTAACAGTTATGAATTTTCAGAGTCGACCTAAATGTTCTTGAAGAGCAGCTAAGATCTGGAGAACTGTCAAACTGTCAAGTAATTTAAATGGCTTTTATCAGAGATTAAGTACTTGAGGGAATTTAAATGTATTATTTTCATGAATGGCACTGTTTTTTATATAGTGAACTGTAATAGATATTTGGAATTTTATATTATTTCATCTCAGCATAGTTCTTGATATCTGCCCATGGTGGATACAGGGTGAGTTGGTATGGAGGGTGTAAGGTCAAATGATGATAGGTGGGGGTTATGTGTTAGCATGAATTGACGCTAAGCTGGCATAAGGTCCATAAGGACCATAGGGGTTGGTATAAGTTGGCATGTATGGAAATGGCGTGATGGGTGAGGACAAGAGGGCCAATGTTTAAGAAAACAACTGGGACAGTGTCCCAAACAATCGAGACTGGCTGGTTAAAAGGCCTACCTCAGCATTTGGCATCTCCTGTGGCTGGTGCCCATCTTTGCTCAGGGACAGCAGGCCCAGGCAAAGCATCCCGTATCCACACCCCCATAACGAAGGTCTCACCATTTGAAGTACTTTTTCACCAGAGGCAGGTGAGGCGTGCCTTTTATCAGTTCTGATGTAGAAAATGGTATCAATGGGCAAGGACTTCACAGGAAGGAACAACAAAGAGTGGAAATACCATCATTATAGAATGTTCCTAGCTAGAGGTGCAGACAGGCATTTCATAAATGTCATTGAGCTGTGTTGCCTCCCTTGTGCAGGGTAAAGGGCAACATGAGAAAGGTACAGAATATTCTTCGGGGAAAGGGCACATTGTCCAACATGTTTTATCTGTGACAAAAAAAAACATATAGATAGCAGGTGTTGAGGTCCTATGGTCAGACTTTCAGACATTAGGGAGGAAGTTAAAAGTAGGACCCAGTAGACATGTGCTCATAAGAATAGAAGAAGAAAGATTGACACTTCCAATGTGTGGTTTGAGGCACGGTGCAGAAGAGAGAGTTTTAGATTTTTGGGGCATTGGGATCACTAACAGAGCAGGAGATACCTAACCAAAGGGGCAGTTTCATATCAATATGACTGGGACCAATGTCATTGTGATGGGGTTCACAAGTGTAGTTGGGGAGGATTTAAACCAAATTAGCAGGGGGACAGGCACCAGCATATAGAAGTAGAAAAGAGAAATGAGATGCATAAAGTGACATTGTTGGACAGTACTAAAGAAAGATGTAGTACCATTTTAAATAGGAGTGGAATAAGGACTATTAGAAAGAAAGACAGGATTACAATGCATGTACATATTGGCATAAAGTGTGGAAAAGACTGGTGAGCTACAAGCACAAATAGGCTTTTGCTTAGGTGTACAGGGGACAATTTCAAAGCTTGTGGATGACACAAAACTTGAGAGAATTGTAAACTGTGAGGAGGACATGTTGAACTTCAAAAGGACATTGACACATTGGTGGAGTGGGCATTTATGTGACAGATATGTGAGGTAATACACTTTGGTACAAAGAACATGGAGAGACAGTATAAAATAAAGGATACCAATCTAAAGGGTGTGCAGGGGCAGCAAGACCTGGGTGTACATGTACATAAGTCATTAAAGGTGGCAGGACAGATAGAGAGAGCTGTTTCTAAAGCAAACAGTGTTCTAGTCTTCATTAATAGGGGCATAGAGTACAAGGGCAGGGAGGTTATGATGGACTTATATAAGACACTGGTCAGACCTCAGCTAGAGTATTGTGTACAATTCTGGGTGCCACACTATAGGAAGGATGTGAACGCATTGGAGAAGTGCAAATGAGGTTTACGTGAATGGTTCCAGAGATGAGAAATGTCAGTTATGAGGAAAGATTGGAGAAGTTGGGACTGTTTTCCTTGGAGAGGAGAAGGTTAAGAGGAGAGTTGATAGAAGTTTTCAAAATCAGGAGGGGTCTGGACAGAGTAAATAGGGAGAAACTGTTCCCGCTCGTAAACGGATCAAGAACCAGAGGGCACAGTTTTAAAGTATTTTGCAAAAGAAGCAAATGCGAAGTGAAAAAATACTTTTTTACATAGCGAGTAGTTAGGGTTTGGAATGTAATGCCTGGAAATGTGGTGGAGACAAGTTCAATTGAGGCATTCAAGAGGACGTTGGAAGACAATTTAAATAGAATCAAGGTGCAGGATAATGGGGAAAAGACAGGAGATTGGCACTAAGTTAAAATGCTCAGAGAGCCGGTGCAGACGTGATTGGCCAAATGGCCTCCTTTTGCACTGTAACAATTCTGTGATTCTGTGGTCAATCGCCTGCAACATGACATAGATAGGCTAGCAGAATGGGCAGTCAAATGGCAGAAGGAATTCAATAGAGAGAGTATGAGGTAATACACTTGGCAGAAAGGTTAGGGAGAGGCAATGTAGGCTTAATGGCACAATTCTAGAGTGTGCAGGAACAGAGGGACCCACGGGTACATTTGCGTCAATCTTTGAAGATCGCAGGAAATAATGAGGGACTGGTTAACAAAGTATATGAGTTCCGCAGCATCTAAATAGGGCCAATGATTACAAAAGCAGGAAAGTTATGCTGAGACTTTATAAAGGTCTGGTTGGGACAAACTTCAGTTTTGGTCAGCATACTTTAGGCAAGATGTGAAGGTCGTTGAGACAGTGCAGAGGATGGCTCCAGGGGTCAGGGGTTTTCTTTCCCATTAACTCTTTCCATTAGCTAATGATAGAAGAACTAGGGGACACAGGTTTAAAATTTTGGGGAAAAGATGCAGGGGTAATGCGAGGAAGAACTTTTTTAATGGAGTGACTGGCAATGACAGGAACTCACTGTCCATGAGGGTGGTGGAAACAGAAACAATCAATGATTTCAAAAGGAAATTGGATGGGTACTTGAAAAAAATAAACCTGCAGGGCTACAGGGATTGAGCAAGGGAGTTGGTTAGACGTGATTGTTCACAGCATGGACACCATAAGCCAAAAGGCCTACTTCTCTAATGTAAATTACTCTATGACTCTCTATGACATGCGTTTACTGCTACAAATCCAGCAACTCAGGTTTCTAAACAACATACCAGAGGACGAGGTACCTGGCATTTTTTTTCCCTAATTGGCCCTGCACTAGCTGCTTTGGCTCATGCAAAACTACAAAATGAATAAAGTGATGACTAATGTCCCATGAATGCACAGATGTATTTGCAATGTATGCCATTACATTAAGGCTACATTAAGGTCCAGGGAAACAAAGGTGAGAAAGACAAAATTGAAATGAACAGCCTTGCATAAAGAAAAATGCATGGAGACAAAAGAAAGACTTCAGCATTATGTCAAGTTTGGAAATTTTTGAGACCAATGTGGAGGGGATCAAAGTTGAAGCTAAGGATAGACTATTTGATCCAGAACGAGGAGGTTGCTGAGAAAAACTGGAAAATCTAGTGAACACTGGGGTCAAAAAAAAGTGGAAGAGGATTAAATTGCATCTAAGAGTCACCTGGCCTTGCACTACTAGATAAGTGAAAGAAAGGAGATAAGTAATTTACTAAACCTACAGATAAACCAAAGATAATGTGAAATGAAGTCCCCCAAGCATTTATGCGGTTGATTGACTCAATGATTATAAAGAATGAGGTTGAGAGAATACATGCAATGGTGGGGCATGGCCTAAATAGCCAAGTGGTTATGGTACTGGGCTTGTAACCCCAAGATCAAGAGTTCAAATCTCACAATGGCAAATTATGAAACAATGTAACTTCATCTGAATAGGAACAGATGGAAACGTGTTTGTACTCGAAAGAGTTACATGCAATGGTGCCTGGTGGGGAGCAGTGGTAAAAGAGTGCTGAATATTATGGTGCTCTCATTCTCCTTCTTCCAACTTTGATGCAGGGTCTCCATCCAAAACATTGCATTTTCACTTCAGATGTCGACCGAGACTAGCTCATCTCCCGCAGACAATTTCTTCCTTGTAATTGTATTTCTGCTTTTCTTCCATTACCTATTTCTTTCTTTCAGTTTGCCTACTATCCTTTCTGAAAGTCTCTCTATTTCTCCGAGGTTCAACTGCTCTCTTATTGTGCTCACTGTATCCCTTTGTCTCAGACATTTTCTCATTCTTCCTCTCTCCTTTCTGTACAGGCCAGTGTAACTTTATAATTAATCTATAAATGATCTTGCTGTAACTTGGTAAAGATTGTACTGTCACCAAACCCTGTCTAGTTGATACCATATTCAGGTTACCACGTGCCTGATGTAACGTGCTATTATGATGTCACAGTGTAGCATGATGGCACTGGGCGACCTAGAGGTTGTGGGCTCAAATTAGAATGCAGCAAAAGCAAAATACTGCGGATGCTGTAAATCTGAAGTAAAGAAGGGAAATGCTGGAAATACTGAGCATTTACAAATGCAGCATTTGTGTGGAGAGAGACAGCTGACGGACTTGATTATCATTAAGTCGTGGAGACTCTGCAGCGTATCCAAAATGGCAGACAGTCCGAGTCCAGAAGTCCGGCCCCATACCCTGCAGAAATCATTGTCGACATGGGGAGATGGAAGCAGGGCATGGTTGCCATGTGAAGGAAACCCAAACTCAGTGCTGAGTTCATCATTTTAGCTGGAACAGGATCTTATCCCACAGTGTAACAGTCATGAATTTTCAGAGTTGACCTAAATGTTCTTGAAGAGCAGCTAAGATCTGGAGAACTGTCAAACTGTCAAGTAATTTAATTGGCTTTTATCAGAGATTAAGTACTTGAGGGAATTTAAATGTATTATTTTCATGATTTTCATGAATGGCACTGTTTTTTATATAGTGAACTGTAATAGATATTTGGAATTTTATATTACTTCATCTCAGCATAGTTCCTGAGATCTGCCCATGGTGGATACAGGGTGAGTTGGCATGGAGGGTGTAACTCAAAGGGTGATGGGTGGGGTCATGAGTTGGCATGAATTGACACTAAGTTGGCATAAGGGACCATAGGGGTTGGTATGATTTGGCATGTATGGACACAGGGTGAGGAGGTGTGATGGGCAAGGACAAGAGGGCCTAATGTTTAATAAAACAGCTGGGACAGTGTCCCAAACAATCGAGGCTGGCTGGTTAAAAGGCCTACCTCAGCATTTGGCATCTCCTGTGGCTGGCACCCATTTTTGCTCAGAGACAGCAGGCCCAGGCAAAGCCTCCCGAATCCACACCCCCATAACGAAGATCTCACCATTTGAAGTACTTTTTCCCCAGAGGTAGGTGAGGCGTGCCTTTTATCAGTTCTGATGTAGAAAATGGTATCAATGGGCAAGGACTTCACAGGAAGGAACAACAAAGAGTGGAAATACCATCATCATAGAAGATTCCTAGCTAGGGATGCAGCCAGGTATTTCGTAAATGTCATCGTGAGTCGCGCGTGGTGTGTTGTCTCCCTTGTGCAGGGTAAATGACAACATGAAAAAGGTACAGAATATTCTTCGGGGAAAGGGTACATTGTCCAACATGTTTTATCTGTGATAAAAAAACATATAGATAGCAGGTGCTGAGGTCCTATGGTCAGACTTTCAGACATTAGGGAGGAAGTTAAAAGGACCCCGTAGACATGTGCTCATGAGAATAGAAGAAGGAAGATTGACCCATCCAAGGTGTGGCTTGAGGCACGGTGCAGAAGAGAGAGTTTTAGATTTCTGGGACATTGGGACCACTACCAGAGCAGGAGATACCTAACCAAAGGGGCAGTTTCATGTCAATACGACTGGGACCAATGTCATTGCGATGGGGTTCACAAGTGTGGTTGGGGAGGATTTAAACCAAATTAGCAGGGGGACAGGCACCAGCATATAGAAGTAGAAAAGAGAAATGAGATGCATAAAGTGACATTGTTGGACAGTACTAGAGAAAGATGTAGTACCATATTAAATAGGAGTGGAATAAGGACTATTAGAAAGAAAGACAGGATTACAATGCGTGTACATATTGGCATAAAGTGTGGAAAAGACTGGTGAGCTATAAGCACAAATAGGCTTTTGGTTAGGTGTGCAGAGGACAATTTCAAAGTTGGTGGATTTTACAAAACTTGAGAGAATTGTAAATTGTGAGGAGGACAGTGTAGAACTTCAAAAGGACATTGACACATTGCTGGAGTGGGCAGATAGGTGGCAGATGAACTTCAATGCAGAGGAATGTGAGGTGATACACTTTGGTACAAAGAACATGGAGAGACAGTATAAAATAAAGGATACCAATCTAAAGCTCGTGCAGGAGCAGCGAGACCTGGCTGTACATGTACATAAGTCATTAAAGGTGGCAGGACAGATAGAGCTGTTTCTAAAGCAAACAGTGTTCTAGTCTTCATTAATAGGGGCATAGGGTGCAAGGGCAAGGAGGTTATGATGGACTTATATAAGACACTGGTCAGACCTCAGCTGGAGTAATGTGTACAATTCTGGGTGCCACGCTGTAGGAAGGATGTGAACGCATTGGAGAGGTGCAGAAGAGGTTTACGTGAATGGTTCCAGAGATAAGACATTTCAGTTATGAGGAAAGATTGGAGAAGTTGGGACTGTTTTCCTTGGAGAGGAGAAGGCTAAGAGGAGAGTTGATAGAAGTTTTCAAAATCATGAGGGGTCTGGACAGAGTAGATAGGGAGAAACTGTTCCCGCTCGTAAACGGATCGAGAACCACAGGGCACAGTTTTAAAGTATTTTGCAAAAGAAGCAAATGCGAGGTGAAAAAATACTTTTTCACATAGCGAGTAGTTAGGGTTTGGAATGTACTGCCTGCAAATGTGGTGGAGACAAGTTCAATTGAGGCATTCAAGAGGACATTGGATGACTATTTAAATAGAATCAAGGTGCAGGATATTAGGAAAAAGGCAGGAGATTGGCACTAAGTTAAAATGCTCAGAGATCCGGTGCAGACGTGATTGGCCAAATGGCCTATTTTTGCACTGTAATAATTCTGTGATTCTGTGGTCAATCGCCTGCAACATGACATAGATAGGCTAGCAGAATGGGCAGTCAAATAGCAGATGGAATTCAATAGAGAGTATGAGGTAATACACTTGGCAGAAAGGTTAGGGAGGGGCAATGTAGCCTTAATGGCACAATTCTAGAGTGTGCTGGAACAGAGGGACCCACGGGTACATTTGTGTCAATCTTTGAAGATCGCAGGAAATAATGAGGGACTGGTTAACAAAGTATATGGGTTCCGCAGCATCTGAATAGGGGTATTGATTACAAAAGCAGGAAAGTTATGCTGAGACTTTATAAAGGTCTGGTTGGGCCAAACTTCAGTTTTGGTCAGCATACTTTAGGCAAGATGTGAAGGTCGTTGAGACAGTGCAGAGGATGGCTCCAGGGGTCAGGGGTTTTCTTTCCCATTAACTCTTTCCATTAGCTAATGATAGAAGAACTAGGGGACACAGGTTTGAAATTTTCGGAAAAAGATGCAGGGGGAATGCGAGGAAGAACTTTTTTTATGGAGTGACTGGCAATGACAGGAACTCACTGTCCATGAGGGTGGTGGAAACAGAAACATTCAATGATTTCAAAAGGAAATTGGATGGGTACTTGAAAAAAATAAACCTGCAGGGCTACAGGGATTGAGCAAGAGAGTTGGTTAGACGTGATTGTTCACAGCATGGACTCCATGAGCTGAAAGGCCTACATCTCTAATGTAAATTACTCTATGACTCTCTATGACATGCGTTTACTGTTAAAAATCCAGCAACTCAGGTTTCTAAACAACATACCAGAGGACGAGGTACCTGGCATTTTTTTTTTCCCTAAACGGCCCTGCACTGGCTCCTTTGGCTCATGCAAAACTACAAAATGAATAAAATGATGACTAATGTGCCATGAATGCACAGATGTATTTGCAATGTATGCCATTACATTAAGGCTACATCAAGGCCCAGGGAAACAAAGGTGAGAAAGACAAAATTGAAATGAACAGCCTTGCATAAAGAAAAATGCATGGAGACAAAAGAAAGACTTCAGCATTATGTCAGGTCTGGAAATTTTTGAGACCAATGTGGATGGGATCAAAGTTGAAGCTAAGGATAGATTATTTGATCCGGAACGAGGAGGTTGCTGAGAAAAACTGGAAAATCTATAGAACACTGGGGTCAAAAAAAAGTGGAAGAGGATTAAATTGCATCTAAGTATCACCAGGCCTTGCAGTACCAGATAAGTGAAAGAAAGGAGATAAGTAATTTACTAAACCTACAGATAAGACCAAAGATAATGTGAAATCAAGTCCCCCAAGCATTTATGCAGTTGGTTGACTCAATGATTATAAAGAATGAGGTTGAGAGACTACATGCAATGGTGCCTGGTGGGGAGCAGTGGTAAAAGAGTGCTGAATATTATGGTGCTCTCATTCTGCTTCTTCCAACTTTGATGCAGGATCTCCATCCAAAACATTGCATTTTCACTTCAGATGTCAACCGAGACTAGCTCATCTCCCACAGACAACAGTAAACAAAAAACTTTTGCTTCCTTGTAATTGTATTTCTGCTTTTCTTCCATTACCAATTTCTTTCCTTCAGTTTGCCTACTATGCTTTCTGAAAGTCTCTCTATTTCTCCGAGGTTCACCTGCTCTCTTATTGTGATCACTATATCCCTTTGTCTCAGACATTTTCTCATTCTTTCTCTCTCCTTTCTGTACAGGCCAGTGTAACTTTATAATTAATCTATAAATGATCTTGCTGTAACTTGGTAAAGATTGTACTGTCACCAAATCCTGTCTAGTTGATACCATATTGAGGTTACCACATGCCTGATGTAACGTGCTATTATGATGTCACAGTGTAGCATGATGGCACTGGGCGAACTAGAGGTTGTGGGCTCAAATCAGAATGCAGCAAAAGCAAAATACTGCATAAGCTGTAAATCTGAAATAAAGAAGGAAAATGCTGGAAATACTGAGCATTTACAAATGCAGCATTTGTGTGGAGGGAAACAGCTGACGGCCTTGATTTTCATTAAGTCATGGAGACTCTGCAGCGTATCCAAAATGGCAGACAGTCCCTGAGTCCGGAAGTCCAGCCCCATATCCTGCAGAAATCATTTTCGCCATGGGGAGATGGAGGCAGGGCATGGTTGCCATGTGAAGGAAACCCAAACTCAGGGCTGAGTTCATCATTTTAGCTGGAACAGGATCTTATCCCACAGTGTAACAGTTATGAATTTTCAGAGTCGACCTAAATGTTCTTGAAGAGTGCAGTTAAGATCTGGAGAACTGTCAAACTGTCAAGTTATTTAAATGGCTTTTATCAGAGATTAAGTATTTGAGGGAATTAAATGTATTATTTTCATGAGTGGCACTGTTTTTTGTGTGGTGAACTGTAATAGATTATTCGAATTTTATATTATTTCATCTCAGCATATTTCCTGAGATCTTCCCATGGTGGATACTGGGTGAGTTCGCATGGAGGGTGTAAGGTCAAAGGGTGGTGGGTGGGGGTCATAAGTTGGCATGAATTGACACTAAGTTGGCATAAGGTCCATAATGGACCATAGGGGTTGGTATGAGTTGGCATGTATGGACATGGGGCGAGGAGAAGAGGGCCTAATGTTTAAGAAAACAACTGGGACAGTGTCCCAAACAACCAAGGCTGGCTGGTTAAAAGGCCTGCCTCAGCATTTGGCATCTCCTGTAGCTGGTGCCCATCTTTGCTCAGGGATGGCAGGCCCAGGCAAAGCAACCGTATCCACACCCCCATAATGAAGATCTCACCATTTGAAGTACTTTTTCCCCAGAGGCAGGTGAGGCGTGCTTGGACCTTTTATCAGTTCTGGTGTAGAAAATGGTATCAATGGGCAAGGACTTCACAGGAAGGAACAACAAAGAGTGGAAATACCATCATTATAGAAGATTCCTAGTGAGGGGTGCAGACAGGCATTTCGTAAATGTCATCATGAGTCGCGCGTGGTGTGTTGCCTCCCTTGTGCAGGGTAAAGGACAACATGAAAAAGGTATGGAATATTCTTCAGGGGAAAGCGCGCATTGTCCAACATGTTTTTTCTGTGATTAAAAAAACATATAGATAGCAGGTGTTGAGATCCTATGGTCAGACATTCAGACATTAGGGAGGAAGTTAAAAGTAGGACCCCGTAGACATGTACTCATGAGAATAGAAGTAGGAAGATTGACCCTTCCAATGTGTGGCTTGAGGCATGGTGCAGAAGAGAGGGTTTTAGATTTTTGGGGCATTGGGACCACTACTAGAGCAGGAGACACCCATGCGCGACCATGATGACCTGGGGATATAGTGTAATGGCAATAATGAATAGGTTAGCAGAATGGGAAGACAAGCAGTAGTTGGAATTTAATACAGAATAATGTGCTGTTATGCATTTTGGAAAAAGGTGTAGGGAGAGACAACATAGACTCGATGGCACAGTTCTAAAGAGTTTCCAGGGACAGAGGGACCTGGGGTTCATGTGAACATCTCTTTGAAGGTGAAACGACATATTGAGAAAGCAGTTAGCAAAGCATATGGGATGTTGGGCTTCATATATAGAGGTATTGAGTACAAAAGCAGGGAAGCTAGGTGGATCATTTATAAAGCTCTGGCTAGTCCATAACTGGGAGTATTGCATCCAATTTTGGTCACCACACTTTAGGAAGGAAGTGATGGTACTTGAGGGGGTGTCCAAATGTACCAGAATAGTTCCAGGCATGACAGATTTTAGCTACAAGGTTAGGTTGGAGTAGCTAAGGTTGTTCTCTTTGAAGCAAACAAGATGGGATGTGGGCATTGCTAGCAGGGCCAGCATTTGTTGCCCATCCCAAATTGTCCTTGAATTTCAGAAGTCAGACTGAGCCAATTGCTGTGGTTTTGGAGTTACACGTAGAAAAAAAAAATAGGTCTGGGACCAATGTCATTGCGATGGGGTTCACAAGTGTGGTGGGGGAGGATTTAAACCAAATTAGCAGGGGGACAGGCACCAGCATATAGAAGTAGAAAAGAGAAATGAGATGCATAAAGTGACATTGTTGGACAGTACTAGAGAAAGATGTAGTACCATATTAAATAGGAGTGGAATAAGGACTACTAGAAAGAAAGACTGGATTACAATGCATGTACATATTGGCAAAAAATGTAGAAAAGACTGGTGAGCTAAAAGCATAAATAGCCTTTGGTTAGGTGTCTCTCGCTTCAGTTGTGGTCCCATTGCCCCAAAACTCTAAAACTCTCTCTTCTGCACTATGCCTCAAACCACACATTGATCCTTCCAATCTTCGTACTTCTACTCTCGTGAGCACATGTCTTTGGGGTCCTACATTTTAACTCCCTCCCCAAAATCTGAAAGTCTGACCATAGGGCCTCAACACCTGCTATCTATATGTTGTTGGTGCCAACATGTTGGACAGCTCGCCCTTCCCCCTGAAGAATATTCCGTACCCTTTCCATGTTGTCCTTTACTCTGGCACCAGGGAGGCAACACACCATGCGCGACACATGATGACCTGGGAATATGATGTAATGGCAATAATGGATAGGTTAGCAGAATGGGAAGACAAGCAGTAGTTGGAATTTAATACAGAATAATGTGCTGTGATGCATTTTGGAAAAAGGTGTAGGGAGAGGCAACATAGACTCGATGGCACAGTTCTAAAGAGTTTCCAGGGACAGACGGACCTGGGGTTCACGTGAACAGATCTTTGAAGGTGAAAGGACATATTGAGAAAGCAGTTAGCAAAGCATATGGGATGTTGGGCTTCATATATAGAGGTATTGAGTACAAAAGCAGGGAAATTAGGTGGATCATTTATAAAGCTCTGGCTAGTCCATAACTGGAGTATTGCATCCAGTTTTGGTCACCGCACTTTAGGAAGAATGTGATTATACTTGAGGGGGGTGTCCAAATGTACCAGAATAGTTCCAGGCATGACAGATTTTAGCTACAAGGTTAGGTTGGAGTAGCTGAGGTTGTTCTCTTTGAAGCAAACAAGATGGGATGTGGACATTGCTAGCAGGGTCAGCATTTGTTGCCCATCCCAAATTGTCCTTGAATTTCAGAGGTCAGACTCAGCTAATTGCTGTGGTTTGGGAGTTACTTGTAGGTCAGGTCAAGTAAGGATGGCAGAATTCCTTCCCTAAAGGACATTAATGAGCCAGATAGGTTTTTCCAACAATTGATGATAGCCGCCATGGTCACCGTTCCTGATGCTAGCTTTCTATTCCAAATTTACTAATTGAATTTGAATTCCAGCAGCTGCTGTAGTGGGAATTGAACTCATGCCCCCAGAGCATTAGCCTGGTGCCCTGGACTACTAGTCCAATGACATGAATACTACGCTACCATCTCCCCTACAGTTCAACTTTGACAGGTTTGGATAAGGTAAACAAGGGAAAAAGCTAATGGTACAAGGACAAGGGGACACAGATTTAAGATTTTGGGCAAGAGATACAAGGACTTTTATTTCGCAGTGATTCTGAGTGCACTGCCCAAGAGGGTGCTGGAAGTCTAGACAATGAATGATCGAAAAAGGACATTACAATGGCCACTTCAAGGAATATATTTACAGGGCTATGGGATAGAATGAGGGAAACTGGATTTAATGGATTGCTCTTTTGAGAGCCAGGGTGGGCTCAATGGGTTGAATGGCCTCCTTCCGTGTCATTATAACTCTATGACTCCAAATCTGAGATTGATCATTTTTTGTCAGCCAAAGATAGTAAGGGATATGGGAACAGGTGGGTATGTGCAGTTAGGTTGGAAAACAATTATGATAACACGGAATTTCAGAATGGACTTGAGGGGCTAAATGGCCTACTTTTCATCCTTTATAAATAGGACTTGATGAAAACCTCTTTCAGGAAAATGAGCAAAACCAATTTTGAATCATGACTTTAATATTCATAAGGCACGCAAGAATCGTTGCTCTCAAAATGAGCACTCATTATTTTTAAGTATATAAATAAATAATTAGCTGGACTATTAGCAGACTTCATTTCATAATAACAAAATATGATCATATTCTAGCTGCAGGTCATATGGTCAGACACATCTGACCATCAAGCATCTGACTACAACATATTCATAAATATCATCATGATTAACAGCAATGCCAATTTTTGAAACAGTGTTTAGGGCAAGCTTGTGATGTTACATCATTTGTCATAATTCTTTTGGACTGATGCAGTTTTCATATTTCCATCCTTGGAGATGGAAAGCCAAGAAACTGAAGTCAGAAGATGCTGAAATTCAGACAGCAAAGCATGCAGCCTAGAAGAAGGAATGAAAAGAGCAAGAAAGGCTGTGATATAGAGGAATGAGAGGGAGGGACAGAGAGAGAGAGAGGGAGCACAGAAAAGCCTATGACAGGGAAAATAAATCCACAGTGAATCAGAAGTCTGGAATTGGCAAAAGATGTTAATCAGTGAAATACCAGCTGTGCTGTCCTTTCTTATTGTAGTAAAAGACCCCAATCCCCACTCATCCAATGAAACCTGTAGCCATCTATCACCAAGTGCCTCAGCAAGAAAACGTTTGATTCAAGATAGAATTCATAGAAATTATGGAATTTTACTACAGAAGGGAAGCCATCTAGCCCACCAAGTCTGTGCCAGCTCTTTGAAAGAACAAACTTTTGGCTGTTCTCGATAGATTTTTATCTACTTTGCTTTGAAAGTTTTAATGATTCTGCTTCCAGCCCTGGTTCTGCTAGAATATTCTCCAATGTTCTAAAAATCTAACATTTTCATTTTTTCCTTTCCTCTCCCAGGAATAGGACAAGGGCAAAAGGACAGGATTACAGTTTGCAAAGTCACACAATTAATCTACAGGGCAGACTTTATGGACTAGCTGGCCTGTCCTTCAACTTCATACAATAATTTATTTGTATTTTTATTGCTATGTTCATCTGCAACCCTTGGAGTATTTTTTTTTCTTAACCTTTCCCTTTGTTTTCTTGGCGAGCACTTTAACTTTATGCTCGCTCCATTCCAGCTCCCAACCCTTGAAAAATGTAATCGCCATGTATCTTCTCAAAAATCATTCATAATTTTGGAAACTTCTAACAGGTCACCTGTTAATATTCTCCTGGCTCATAAAATCAGCCCCACTTTTCTCATAACTAAAGTTGTCCTATGAGGAATGGTTGGACAGGTTAGGTTGTAACCACCGGTATTTAGAAGAGTAAGAGACGACTTGATTGAAACCTTAAAGACCCTGCGGGGTTTTGACAGGGTGGATGCGAAGAGAACGTTTCCTCTTGTGGGAGAATTTAGAACTCAGGGTCACTGTTCAAAAATAAGGAGTCACTCATTTAAGACAGAGATGAGAAGAATTTTTTTTCTCCCAAAGAGATGGTGAGGTCGGCGTTGCTCTACCAAGTGAGGATCCAGCAGTGCAACGTCCGTCATACAACCATGCCATGAGTGATGTATCCTCTTTCACAGGCCATTGTCATGCGCTCATTATCCCTCCTTGCTTTTGCAGGCACATCTGGGAAGCAGCCGACGGAGTCCATGACCCAGTGCCTCCAAGCAAGCTCCGAAGAAACCTCCAAAGAGGAATCTGAAGGCACGCTCCTTGAAGTCCCATCACAGCGCTCACCCACACCCTCCACCAGCACAGAGACACACACCTCGGTGGGACCTAGCTTTAGGGAAGCCTCGGGACCACAATCTGGTGAGCACATCGCACTTTCTGATCTACTGCAGGCAGAGGCAGGGACTTCCCAGGTCCACGGCACTCAGAGGACTGCTGGAGGCCAGAACTTTGCTGAGTCCAAGTCAGATGATGAGCCTTTGGACTCGATCATGGCACAGTTGCTGAAGCTGCAAAGGCAAGCTCGGGAACATCAGGAAGGGATGGCCGCTGCACTCCTCAGATTGCAAGGCATAATGGAGGAGTCCATCCATCTTCAGGCTGAGGTGATAACGCCGGCATTGCAACGCGCTGAGGTCAACACTGGCAGGATGGTTACAACCATGGAGACCTTGGTCCAGGACGTCACTCCTGCACTGTTGCACCGGCTTAACTCCATCGCTGATGTCATAGTTGGCCTCCAACATTGTGTACGTGAGAGGGGTGCAGCGCAGCTCGATCACACTCCAGCTACCCTTCCGCTCATGGCGTCAGCAAGGGGCTCTTGGGTACCCATAGGGAGGAGGATCAGCGGATGCATGTTCCTGGGCCATCCACCCAGGTGTCTCTGGGAGTGACCGGCCCATCTGACTCCCCTTTTCCTGTGACCTCCGCAGATCCAGTTTCACAGGCCCTCCAGAGGACTCCCACCAAAGTCATCACAGACAGAGCATCACAGTCAGCAGGTTGTATTCACCTCCGCTGTGGATGTCCAAGGAGCACCAAGCTCCCCAGACAGAGTTAAGACAGTTCAGGAGAATTAACTCTTTTGAGTCAACCAAATAGACTAAATTAACAAAATGAGGGACAAACAAAAGCAGCCCCTAAATTAGGGAGACTGCAAAAACAAAGATAAAATTTAAAGGAAACTTACAAACATTAAACCAAAATGTGATTAAGAGGGTCAATAAAACACTCCAGTCCCCTTGGTGCCCACCGAGCATGGAAGGCCTCGAGAGTGCCGGCAGACACCACGTGCTCCCTCTCCAGGGACACCCAGCCACGAATGTAGCTGCGGAAGAGGGGCAGGCAGTCAGGTCGGATGACCCCCTCGATTACCCGCTGGACCTGTTAATGGCCAACTTGACCAGGTCCAGGAGCAGGTTTACAAGGAGGTCCTCCTCCCACCCACCGTACCGGGTACCGTAAATCAGGAGCATGGGACCGAAGTGCAAACAAAACATCACTAAAAGGTTTTTTAAGTAACTGAAAAGGGAGTGCAGCCTACAACACCCTATATATATGTGGTCCACGGACTCCACAAGGCCGCAAAAGATGTAGGTATTTTGGTAGTCCATCAACCGACACATCCTACAGTTGTATGGGACTGCTGCGTGCAACACCCTCCAACCCAGGTCCCCAATGGAAAGTGGGAGGACATCACCGTAGAGACCCCCCCACTTGGGATCTCTGCCGCTGGATGTCAATAGGGCGTGTCCAGGCAGCGGGTGAGGGCAAGGAAATGAAGGATGTGCAGCAGCAGCCCATACAGGAAAACCCTCCGCTGCGTGCTAAAGGACACGGACGGCATTTCCGCGAGGTGACTCAGGTTGCAGGGCAACGGCTCCCACGGGAGGGTTCAAGGCTTGGGGCCAATGTGCACTTCTGTCTGAACAGGGGTACGCTCAAACGGAAGACCATCATGCACCTGCACCACCTCAAGGCCCAGTGTGACGTCAGGACCGAGAATGGCTGTCCTAAGGTCATGAATGACATTGGCCACGAGCCAGACAGAAGCACGATGCGCCAACTCCTGTGGAAGCATCCAGCCCACTCCTCCACCAGCCAGCACGTCCCCGTTCCTGGTCACCCCAGCAGCCACAGCCCTTCTCTCCGCCAGCCACTGAAAAGGTTGGAAGGGCATATTCATGAGCAGCGCCTCTCTGATGATAGCCACTACTCCTGACGGGGGAGAGCTGACTCGCAAGGTGACCATGTTCCAGACTTTGATCAGGTCCTGGTAAAAGATGGGCAACGCCTGCAAGGAGCCACAAAGGCCGCTCAGGTCTACAAACAGGAGCTGCATGTCATAACTCAGGCCGTGCACCTGACGGAAAAAATACATCACCAGGGTACACCATCCTGGAGGAGGCTCGACGTAAAAGATATCGCTGCAGGGCCTGAAGGTGGAAAGTCGCCACCTGGGTGCATAGGCACACCAGCACCTGACCGCTCTCCCTAAGTGGGAGATTCAGAACCTCAGCAGCGACCCAGTGCAGCCTTTTGTCCCAGAGGAATTCGTTGAGCATTCTCTGGATTTTTGTGACAAAGTCCGGAGGAAGGGTCAAAGTGCCCAGCCGGTACCGTGGCAGCGATCAACTGGTTTATGACCAGAACTCTACCCCGGTAAGATAGCACTTGGAGCAGTCCTGTCCAGCGCCACAGGTGAGTGGTGGCTTTGGTCTCCAGCTCCTGCCAGTTCGCCAGCTAGGATTCCTCAGCAGGGCAGAGGTGGGCCCATAGGTAGAGGAGGCTGGTCCTGCACCTGGTGGAAGGCCTGAGCTCCTTGGGTAGGGGATCCATCTGCCACTGACCGACCAGGAGTCCAGAACATTTGCCCCAGTTGATCCTGGCAGAGAACGCGGCTGAGTAGACCGCCTGGCACTCGCGCATCCTGCGCAGGTCAGCCAGGTTAGTGAACATGAGGAGCACGTCATTGGAGTAAGCCGAGAGGACCACCCCAATGCCTGGAATGCGGAGAACCAACCCCGACAACCTCCTCCACAAGGGGCGCAGGAAAGGCTCCACGTAGATGGAATACAATTGGCCAGACAGGGGACACACTGTGCAGACAGGGCCCTGACTCACTCCTCTCTCAAAGCGAAGGGGCGTCGTCAGGGACCCGCTAACCTTAACTAGACACTCTGCGGCAGCGTACAGAAGTCGGATCTGGGTAACGAAATATGTCCCAAACCCAAATGCTTTCAGAGTCCTGAATAAATATTTGTGATCCACCCTGTCGAAAGCCTTCTTCTGGTCAAGAGACAGGAAGGCGCTCGACAGACCAGCCCTCTGGGAAAAATGGATAATGTCCACACCAGATGGATGTTGTCATAAATAGTTCAGCCTGGGATGGTGTAGGACTAGTCAGGGTGGATCATGTGGTCCAGCACGGTGCCAAGGCGAGAAGACATTGCCCAACAAAGATCTTATAATCAGTGCTGAGGAGAAAGACTGGGCGTCAGTATTTAAGAAGGCAGGGATCCCCCTTCTTCGGCAGCAGGGCAATAACCACCCTGAGCCACAAAAGGGGCATCTCCCCGGTTGTGATACTCTCCCCCAGAACTCCCCGCGTAGTCGCTCCCCAGGACATCCCAGAATGCCCTGAAGAACTCCACGGTCAGCCCATCCAGAACCGGGAACTTGCCCCTGGTGAGGCTGTCGAGGGCGCCAGTCAGCTCCCCCAGACTTATAGGGGACTCCTCCGGGCCGACCTGCAGCAGGTCCTCCCGTAAAACTCTGCGAGCATCCTTGCTGGACAGATCCGGAGAGAACAGGGCAGTGTAATAGTCATGGGCAATGGCCCTGATGCCCTCCGGATCCAGCATCTGCTGGTCTGGAGTGCGGCCGGATGGGTGCCGCCTCTCTCCTTTTAACCCATAGCACACACAGACACACAGACAGACACACAGACAGACACACACAAACACACACACAGACACACACACAAACACACACACACAAACACACACACACAAACACACACACACAAACACACACACACACACACAGAAATACACATACACAGACAAACACATACACAGACAGCGAGAATCACAGACTCAAAAGTACACCCAGAAACACACACACACCCAGAAAAACACACACACTACCGTTGGCCAGCAGCGTAAGGAGCTGCTGATGGATCCCATGCCTTTTCTCCAGTGAGTAGAAGAAAGGGGAGCCACGGTCCAGGTCCAGGTCCTTGAGGAACCGGATCCCCGACCTCACGTATGCGCCCCAGGACCCGACGAGTTGCAGGTCCCCCAGTGCACCCTTCTTCTCATTGTACACCAGCCGCAGGACCGGGTTCGCATCGGGCTGACAGAGACCTGCCTCCAGGTCGAGCACCTCCTTCTCCAACTGCTCAACCCTGGATTTCTGCATCTTTGTCAACCCCCTCGCGTACTCCTGTCAGAAGACGCAGACATGAGCCTTGCCCACATCCCACTATAACCTCGAGGAGAGGAAGCCTCCCTGCTTCCTTCTCCAGCCAGTCCAGAAACGATGGAACGAGCCCAGGAACCGCACATCCTCCAGCAGGTTGTTAAAGTGCCTGACCCTGTCCGAGCGCAGAACAGAACGAGCTCCGCCCACATCAGACGGTGGTCCACACACAGCACCTGCCGCACAGAAGCCAATGGAATGCAGGACATGTACGTCTTAGAAATGTAAAGGCGGTCAAGTCTGGATGCTCCAACTCCAGGTGGCAAGAAAGTGAAAACCCTGAAGTCAGGATGCAGATGTCGCCAGACGCCCAAGTCGAAGGACTCGACCAGGTCCCGCAACTTACTCACACCGAGCGTGGGGTGCTGGGTACCGTGGCGGTCATACTGTGTGCTCTCGGCACCTTTAAGGTGAGGCTGGCCCCCATCACACCAGCATCTGCAACAGTGATGCTGTGCACCAGCTTCTGAAGGGCTCAGGTGCTGAAGGCAGACGCAGCATCAGGTGCATCTAAAGTTTCATGGCTCTGTCTCTGGCCCTGATCATGGAGTGCAAGCAAGATACCCTTGGCCAGACAGGAAGCAGACACTCTCAGGGGCCATGTGAAAATCTATGGAGTGTCCTCACTGCATGTTGTCATCATCCTCCCGTAATCAAGCAGCTATTAGGGCCTCCACTGCATCTCCGTGGCATGAGCATTCTCTCAGAGAGTATTGGCACCGAGATAAGCCAGACTGGAGTCAAACGTTCACAACTGCAATGCGAGGATCCATGGGGACACCTCACTGCATGTCATCATCATCCTCCACAAATCTGGCAGCTATGAGGGCCTCCTGAGTGCGCCTGCCTCATCTAGCCAGTGTGAGAGCCGAATCCCGGTGTCGTCACCATCGAGGACCTCATCTCAGTCAGCGTCCTCCTCATCGGAGGAGACACGCACTCCTCCATCTCCTCCTCAGCCAGCTCCTCACACCATTACAGGGCCAGGTTGTAAAAGGCGCAGCAGACGACGACGATGCATGACACCCTCTGCGGGCTGTATTGCAGGGCTCCATTAGACTGGTCCAGGCACCGGAGCTGCATCTTTAGCATCCCAAAGGCCTGCTCCATCAAATTGCAAGCTGCAGCATGAGCCTCATTATAGCGTTGCTCTGGTGCAGCCTGAGGCTGCTGCACAGGTGCCATCAGCCACAGCCTCTGTGTGTAGCCCTTGTCCCCAAGGAGCCAACCGTGCAGCCTCTATGGACCCTGGAGGACTGCAAGGATCTGCAAGCGACTCAGAATGTTGGCGTCATGCACACTCCCTGAAAACCGTGCGCATACCTGCAGGATGCGTTTCTGGTGATCGCATACCAGCTGCACGTTCAGTGAGTGGAAGCCCTTGCGGTTGATGAAGTCCACTGAGTGTAGCGATGGAGACCTGAGCGCCACATGAGTGCAGTCAATCACACCCTGCACCTGTGGGAATCCCAAGATCAGGAAGAATGCAATGGCTCTTGCATCCCGGCTGTCCCGGTCCCGGCTGAAATGCACAAAGTTGTGTGTGCCATGGAGAAGATGGCATCCGTGACCTCATGGATGCATTTGTGGGTGGCGGATTGTGAAATCCCACAGAGGTCACCTGTGGAGCCCTGAAAGGAGCCACTGGTACAGAAATTGAGCACCACGGTCATTTTCACAGCCACTGACAGTGGATGCCCTCCATGTCCCCTTGGCGCCAAGTCCTGCAGTAAGTGGCAGATGTGAGCCACCAGGTCACTAGACATGCGCAGTCGTTGGCAACACTGGTTCTCAGTCATCTGCAGGAATGGCAGGCAGCGTCTACAGACTCTGGGTGTCGCTAGGCACCAACCAGCCACGGCTCGCTGTGGCTCCAGGGCAGCGCGCGCAGGAGCCCCTGCTGCCCCTTCTTCATGAGGTTGCTGCTCCTGCCTTTGCGTGGCCAGGTGCCTCAGTCACTCTATCTCCTTCGTCTTCTACAGTCTCTGTAGGCCATCAGGCATACAGCTAGGTCACCAGGATCCATGGTCCTGATGTGGTCCTCCTGCAACAGGAAAGAGAGAGAGAGAGACGTGGTAATCAAGGCTGTCCTTAGCACCTTTCCTGACCCTGAGTGACCATTCCTTAACGCTTCCTAGAGAGTACTGGTCACCCCTTGGATGGCCAGAAATGAGTGTGCTGCATGGCTGTCCTGTCAACCTGCGCCATGGGGGACACTGGTCCAAACCAGGATGCTGAGACTGTGAGGGGCTGTGAGCGACTCCAGCAGTGAGTGCTACGTGGCCAGCGTTGGCGAGGAGATTGTACAATGTGTGAAGTCCAACTGCTCTGTGGTCCAATAAAGTGGTGGCGGACTCAGTCTGTGCCGGGAGGATGGGGGGGGGTGCGGGTGGGTAAGGTATGGAGCATTCAGTGGCCCTTTGGTGCCTCCACGATGCTTGCATAGGTGGGCAGGCTAGGAGCCTGACCCCAATCTTTTCACTGTGGCTGTGCCTGATCTGTCTTAGTTGCAGAGGCATGGTCAGTTTATACAGATGTCCCTAATGCGTGGCCATTTCCTCGGTTACCCTGCCCCGCACCTCGATTGCCCATGTGCAGGACAGCACTTGACCTCCCCCACCCTTGGCAGTCACCTCCGAGGCTAGCCAGCACTTGCTCCCAGACACCCCCAACTCCTCTGCAGTCGCCTGCGGGGCCAGGCATCAGTTTCCCCTGGCACCGCCCCCCCCAGCGCCCCTAAAGCCTGTAAACAACTGGTGAGCTGTGGAGAATGCTGCTGCTTATTCACTTCAGTTCCCCCAAAGTGAAGACCGCCGACTGCACATCACCTGCGTGCTGTTGTGAAACACGTCAGCGTGCTTTCCCACCGACATTGACGGACAATGCGGCAGGTTCCAAGAGCCTGGTGGGATGGTCTTTTAATTATGTGCTAATCTATTACAATTAGCTCCCTGCCAAGCAATGGCGGGAAATGCAGCCTGCCATTAGTGGGCTGAGCGGAAGATCCCAACCTGCTTTTACCCCCATCGTGGAGTGGGTCCCGCCATACTTTCCGCACACGCCATCTATCATGTCCGCCACCAGAAGGCTTGAAAAATTCTACCCATAGCCTTTGAATATTTTTAAGGAAGAGCTAGATAGATTCTTGATTAACAAGGGGGTGAAAGGTTATTGGGGGTAAGCAGGAATGTGGGGTTGAGGTTACAATCAGATCAGCCATGATCTTATTCAATAGCGGGGCAGGCTTGAAGGGTCAAGTGGCCTACTCCTGCTCCTAATTCATATGTTCTTATGCTCTGATCCCTAGTATCATTTTACTCAACACAAAAGCAAAATACTGCAAATGCTGGAAATCTGAAATAAAAACAAAAAGTGCTGGAAATCCATAGCAGGTCAGGCAGCTTCTGTGGAGAGAAACAGAGTTAATGTTTTAGGTCAAAATGACCTGCTCTGTTTCTCCCTACAGATGTTGCCTGATGTGCTGAGTATTTCCAGCATTTTTTTGTTTTCATATCATGTTACTCAATCTCTTCTGCACTCTCTCCTGGCTTTGACATTCTGCCTCAAGTTAGGTGCCCAAAAACAAAATGCAATATTCTAACTGAAATCTAACTTGTGGAGGAGATCAAAACCAGGGCCAGAAATATAAGGTAGTCATTAATAAATTCAATAAGGAATGTAGGAGAATCTCTTATACCCAAAGAGTGATTAAAATGTGAAACTCATTACCACAGGGAGTAGCTGAGGCTGGAATTAAGGGAAAGATAAATAGGATTATATGAAGAAGGCTCATGTGGATCATAAACCTTGGCTTGGATTTGCTGGGCTGAATAGCCTGTTTCTGTGTTGTATACTCAGCGTAAGTAATAACTTGTATAGGTTTCTTATCTTTACCTTGCACTCTATATCCAAATTTATGAAACCTAAGTATATTTCTATAAAACAGCTTAAACAACTTTTACTTCCACTTTTAAAAATCTGTAATCTAAACCACTATATGTCCCTCTGTTCCTTCAATCCTTTAAAGTTTCACCACATAACGGTTCATCCCCTTGTCCTCGCTAAAATATATCAACTTACATTTTTCTGCATTAAATTTCACTCAACATATCTTCTGGAAGTTGTTCACAGTTCTTTTCAGTTAACCATGTTCCTTACTTTGATATTGTGCTTCTATTTAGAAGCTTCCACAGCCACAACAAATGATGTTCAATCCAGAAGTGACACACAGACAGGTGCAGTCCATCGTCTCTCAAGACAGACGGATGCCATTGACATATTGGGAAGACTAGTCATCCTAACACTGATCCTTAAAGAACAATGCTGTTTACAAGTCTTTCTATCCAACACACCATTAATCAGCCATTGCTCTGTTTTCTGTTTTTTAAGCAACTTTCCTACCCATGCTGCCATACTCTCTTTATTACTACATTTTAATATTATCAAAAGCCTCTTTTGCAGCATCATATAAATTAATGTGAAAAGGCATATACACAGAGTTCAATGTATTCTTCTTTTAACACACTCTGGGGGTTAAATTGGCTAACCCCAAAAAATGAGTATGAGGATCGTAGTATGCAATAAACCTGTGTTCATGCATTGCATGGTAGGAAGTACATTAAATTCAGGCTTCCTGTTTTTTTTTTAAACTCTTTCATGGGATGTGGGCATTACTGACATTTGTTGCCCATCCCTAATTGCCCTTGAACTAAGTGGCTTGCTAAGCCATTTCAGAGGACAATTGAGAATCAACCACATAACTGTGGATCGGGAGTCTCATGGAGGCCAGGCCAGGTAAGGACAGCAAATTTCCTTCCTTAAGAGGCATCGATGAACCAGATGAGTTTTTACAACAATTGATGATTGCTTCATGGTTGTCATTACTAAGTCTAGCTTTGAATTACAGATTTTATTAATTGAATTTAAATTACCATGGTGGGATTTGAACCCATGTCCCCAAGCATTAGCATGGGCTACTGGATTACTAATCCAGTGACATTGTCACTAATCCACCGTGGCCCCTTCCTACTCTTTTACTTGATTGCTACATGCAGCTAGCACCATCCGCACTGTCCAATGGCTGTTCACGTAGGCCCAGACTATTGCAGAGTATGGAAAGTCCATGGAGACTCCAAAATGACAGATGGACCCCGATCCAAAAGTTGTGTCCCTAATTCCAACAGATCCCATTTTCGCCATTAAGGGAAAGGCGGGGCGGGGGATGGGGGGCGGGCATGGAGACATATACTCACACTTGGTAAACCCAAACTCAGCAGGACCATCTGAACTTAGTGCTGAGTTCACACAAACCCCATTTTAGTGAGGGAACCAACAAGAGCGAAAAAAATTACTTGACCTCTTCCTCACTAATCTAACTGCCACCGGTGCATCTGTGCATGGCTGTATTTGTAGGAATGACAACATCACAGGCCTTGTGGAGATGAAGTCCCGTCTTCACATTGATCATTTCCACCATCGTGCTAAATGGGATAGGTTTCAAACAGATCAAGCAACTCAAAGCTAGCATCCACAAAGCACAATGAGCCATTAGCAGCAGAACTGTATACAACCACACATGCACCGCAGGAACTCACCTCGTTAGACAGCACCTTCCAAACCCACAACTGCTACCATCTGACGGACAAGGGCTTCAGACAGATGGGAAGACCACCACCTGCAGGTTCTTCTCCAAGCTGCTTACCATCCTGACTTGGAAATATACCAAGTTCCTTCATTGCCACTGAGTCAAAATCCAGGAACTCCCTCCTTTACACCACATGAGCTGCAGCAATTCAAAAAGGCAGCTCACCACCACCTACTGGTGACAGATGGCAATTAGGGATGGGCAATAAATGCTGGCCTAGCCAGCAACACCCAAACCCCATGAATGAATAAAATAAAAAATCTGTAACCTCACGTCCCGGCATATCCCCCACTCTACCATCACCATCAAACCATTGAACTCTGGTTCGACGAAGAGTGCAAGAAGGCATGCCAGGAGCAGCACCAGGCATAACTAAGAATGAGGTGTCAAACTGGAGTTACATCACAGAAATACTTGCATGTCAAACAGTGTAAGCAGTATGCAATAGACAGAGCTAAATGATCCTACAACTAATGGATCAAATCTAAGCTGCAGTCCTGCCACATCCAGTCATGAATGGTGGTGGACAATTAAACAACTAATTGGAGGAGGAGTTTCCACAAATATCCACATCCTCAAAGATGGGGAGCTGAGCAGATGGCATAAGCACAGGCATCTTACCTTCTCCAATTCACACTTTACAACTGAGACCTTGTCCCTTTTTCATTTCAGATACTCAAGAACTAGAATCCTCCCAATCAAAGGAGGAAGTGGAGGATGACAGTGAAAATGAAAAGGCACCATCACTTGTTCTTACATCGAGAGAGAATGACACTGCATATAGAGACAAGGATAGGAAAGGAATCTGCAACTGTTGAGACACTAGATGTAAGTGAACCAGACTCAGGGCAGTGGAAAAGATATTAAGAAGTGACATCTCGCCAAAGGACCAAGTTGCACACAAAGGGCCAGTGGCAGGTCGGAAAGCTAGGGACAACTCCACCGCAGCCATTTCCAGAAGCCCCAACACAATTCTATGCACTTCAGGCAGTTAACTGCCTGGCATCCAGTTCCTTTAAGGGCAGCAATCCAACTCCCAAAAGTTGCCAGCCAATCAAAGGGCCAGCAGCTCTTCAGTTCCAGTTGTGCCACTGAGAGCAGTGGCTATTGCTGATATCACTGCCAGCCAAGAGACCTTGGAATGAAGGTAAGTGTATTAGGCTTTGCAGAGACCTTGGAGTTCATCTTTTCCAACGTGAAACAGGTGGTCACCTCCATCAGCACATCTGTGGAAAATAACATGCTACAGAGTCTGATGGCTTGCAGTGCAGCACAAAGAGCTTCCAAAGAGTGCTGCAATGAAATCTCAGAATATGGCTTTGTAAGCTCAGAAGGTTGCCATGGTGTTTCTGATACCACTATACAAAGAGGATTCCAGGACATCGATCAGTTAACAGATCAGTAAGGCTACTGAGCACCACCCCAAGAGAATGGCGGTGGATCCGTGGAACATAACCTGGCTGTTATCCGTCAGAATGATAGTTCCCATCCCTGCTATTTTGTTAGTGTCCTTGCTGTTGCCTGTCAGTCAGCCAGCTAGCTAGCCCAGATTGTTGTAACTTAGGTCAAGAAGGTGTAGTCTGGGGCTGTTTAGAGGTTTTCCTCGAAGGCTATCAATAATCTTCTCAACTGAACGTCAGTAGCTTTCTATCACCCAAGCTGTAGCCACTGGGGAAATATCTTGTAGGAGCACCAAGATAGGCAAAAGCACAAAGGCGTCAGGCTCTAAGAGGATGCTCAATGATGATCAATTTTGTATGCATTATTTAACAAATGAATTTATAAAACTGAATTTGAATTTACATTTTCCATGGGCTTTTTTATATTGTCAGAAAAAAATTATATGATGGTCAGTGATAGGGGAAAGGTAAGAAATGTGGAGTTGTTGGTGAATTTGGAGTTGTAGTTGAGGTTGCTGGTATCACACATGAATAATCTGATATGGTAGAGTCCTTCCAGAAAGGGTTGGTTTACATTGTAAACTCCTTTCTCTTTATGCTCCTGTTCCTCAGCTTCTCACCTGATGGCAAGAGCTGTGACTTCATAATGGCGAGGTTGTCCAGCATGAAACATACCATCACAAATCTTGATCTCCAATCAGTTGAGTGGTGTAGGGCTCCTCCACAGCAGGCCAAGCAGTGGTAGCATTGTCTTGAGGATGGCGATGATGTGTTCTATAATGCTTCTTGTGGCAGCATGTCTCTCATTCTGGGCTGGCTGTGAAGTTGGGCATAGGTTCCTGACTAGGGTAAAGAATTAAGCCATGAGGGAATAACCCAAGCAGCCAGCCTTTGCCTTGAGGCGGTGGTTCAAATACAGGTAGAACAAAGGACTGCCGCAAAATGAAGGAGACATGGTGCTTCTAGGATAAGACACCCTTACAATCATATCAAAGAGAAGTAGGCCATTCTGCCCCTTGAGCCTGCTCCACCATTCAATAAGATCATGGCTGATCTGATGTGGCCTTAATTCCACTGTCCTGCCTGCCCCCAATAATCCTGACTCCTTTGTTGATCAAAAATCTGTCTAACTCAGTCTTGAACATATTCACTGACCCAGCCTTCATTGTTCTCTGTGGAAGAGAATTCCAAAGAGCAATGACATTCTGAGAAGGAATTTCTCCTCATCTGTCTTAATTTGAAACTATGCCCCCCATTTCAAGATTCCCCCACAAGGTGAAATCTGCTTTCAGCATCTAACCCTGTCAAGCCCACTCAGAATCTTATATATTTCAGTAAGATCACCTGTCATTCTTCTAAAATACAATGAGTATAGGCCCAACCTGCTCAACCTTTGCTCATAAGACAACCCCTTCATCTCATGAATCAGCCTGGTGAATCTTCTCTGAACAGCTTCCAATACAAATATATACCTCAAGTAAGGTGACCAAAACTGTACACATACTCCAGGTGTGGTGTCACCAATGCCCTATACAGTATAACAAGACTTCCCTAGTTTTATACTCCATCCCCCTTGCAATTAGGACCAACATTCCATTTGCCTTCCTAATTACTTGTTATGTCTATATGCTAATTGTTTGTGATTTATGCACAAGGGGACACCCAAATCCCTCTGTACCGCAGCATTCTGCAGGCTTTCTCCATTTAAGTAATATTCTGCTTTTCTATCCCTCCTGCCAAAGTGGAAAACCTCATCATGTTATACTCCACCTCTTATTTGTGGTCACACACATACCAGCTATACGCTGAGGGAGTGAAATACCTTGTGGCTGAGTTCAGGTGAGGCGAGGCAAGTCAATGGCATCCTGAGCAATGGAGAAGCTTGCAATCTATCCAAAACCTTGTATTTGCTTTGCTTGCTTGTCTCTAGCAAGACGAAATGAAGTTATTCATTCTTTGGATGTGGGTGGTGCTGGTTAGGCCAGCATTTATTGCCCATCCCCAATTGCTCTTGAGAATGTGGTGGTGAGCTGCCTTCTTGAACTGCTGCTATCCATGTGGTGTAGGCACACACACAGTGCTCTAAAGGAAGAAGTTGTGGAATTTTTAGCCAGCGACAATGGAAGAATGTGATATATTTCCTAGTCAGGATGGTGTGTGACTGGGAAACTTGCAGATGGAGGTGGTGTTCCCATGCTAGGTGGTAGATGTTATAGATTTGGAAAATGCTATAGAAGGAGCCTTGGTGACATACAGCAGTGCATCCTGTAGAAGGTACATACTGCTGCCACAATACAATAAGGGTGAAGGGAATAAATAAGTTGGTGGATCGGGTGCTAATTAAGCAGGTTGCTTTGGCCTGGATGGTGCTGAGCTTCTCGAGTGTTGTTGGAGCAGGACTCATCCAGGTAAATGGAGAATGTGCGATCACACTGCTGATCTGTGCCTTGTAGATGTTGCACAGTCTTTGAAAAGTCAGGGGGTGAGTTACTTGTTATAAAATTCTGAGCCTCTGACCTGATCCACAGTGTTTATGTGGCTGTCCAGTTAGGTTTCTGGGCAATGGAGACCCCAGGATGCTGATGGTATGGGATTCACTGATGATAATGCCATTGAAAGTCAAGGGGAGATAATCAGTTTCTCCCTTGTTGGAAATGACAATTGCCTGGCATTTGTGTGGTATGAATGAATGCTTCTCTCTTCCTATCAAGACTCAGTGACATCCCTCAATCAGCAGTTCATTGCAAACTGCCAAATGCAGCTTATATCTGCAGCAGCAGCCTGAAAAGAGCCAGGAGCATAAAAATTAACAGCCACTTTCACCTTCAAAGCCACAATGTTGTCCTTGCTCTGCTTTGTGACTGCAGTTATAGCTACATCAGTTGACAGATTTCACTCACAACTACCTTTGTGAAGCAAAGCTGTCTCATGCATTGGCCCGTTCTGAAGTTCAAGTAAAAGATTGTATTCTGAAGACACTGGCCAATATGGCTTCCTGCTGAGACCCCTCCTCCCACTTTATCAGCTTGTCCTGCTCTGCGTGACCTCTTCATTCTGCCATTCATGTTCGGTTTCCAGATGAAACCCTGTCAGACCACCCACGTCTAGAATCAATTTCTTTGAACACATTTTTAAATGAACAAAATAATATATCAGTACCAAACTACTCCTTTTAGACTATTCAAACTTTAGCGGAGTATAGGAAACCTTCCAAAATGTGCACAACTGCACCAACAGCCAATAGAAATAATCCAGCAACTAACCTGTAGATACATCATGATCCCTTTAAATAGCACTGGTGGGGGAATCCTTCATTATGTTCAATGCTGTGCTCAGCTCTATGATGTTAAAACTGGACATTGGCTTTAGCATGGGCTGAAAGTCAGCTGCAGTAGCTTCAAATCAGCACTGCACATTGATTCACATCATCAACTCACTGTTCTGCATGCTGCCAGCAACTGTTTGGTGTGTGTGCAAGGAAAAACCTTTACTAAGATGGTGGCCTGGGCATCTCCCATCAGCACACGTATCTGGGACCACATTTTCATGCCTCATTCAAATTCATCCCATTTCTCTTTCTTCAAAAAGTGCAATTAAATTTGGCCGACATTCTTGATTTTTACAAACCAAAGCCCCTGTCCTTAATGAACTCATGATTTTTTTTCACTAATTATTAATTTTATGTTGTATTATCCCCTAGAAGCACATCCACTTCTGATGTTAGGTAACTAACCTATAGCTGCCCAAGTTATCACCCTTTCTTCTTGTTTCAGTAGAGCTATTACGTTGGCTATGTTCTATTCTACTTGTTCAACTTACATACTGAAGGACATTATTCCTCACAACATTACCCACACTGCATGCTGTCAGGACTTTTAACAATTCAACAATTTTTTCAGCAGTGTCAGCCAAAGTATCTTCATCTAATTGCCCAGCTCTTCCTCTTTTGCTCATACCATTTATGAAAACCACCATTCCTCACCCTCCATTGCACTTTCTTTGCCATTTCTAATTGATCCTACCTATTCTTTAACTACTTTGTGTTTATAACATCTTTCACAATCTTATCTACTATCTTATCTGTCAGTCTTTCTTCATAAGCTCTTAGTAATATTTTATCTTACTGAAATTCATTTTGTCAGTCAAGCATTTTTAATGTTTCCAGTGTATCAAAGCATGACTGAGTTCATAAAGTTACGACCCAACAACTACATTAGAGAAAGGTTTACAACTTTAGCAAGCACAACAAAGTAGTACAGCAGCTTCAGTACACAGGACAGCATTTAAATTATCTTTATAACAGTTTAAACTCTAGAATTAACATTGATGATATTGCTGTGAGATTACTCCAGCTGCATTTTTAACTGGTGGTAACCCATATTTTTCTAATAAGTTTATGGATCTGTTAAAATATAAGTATGAAGAATGTTTTCCAAATGTGGTAAGCTGATACTGCCTTCAGTAATTAATAAACTTACTGCTATTCAAAACAATCTGTGAGCCTCCTCAGCAATATTTTCAATGCAAGTCTGCATACTTGCTTTAAATTAAATAAAAACAAGGTGAAGGTCTAATTAAATAAATTAAATAAAAACAAGGTGAAGGTCCAAGGCCCATCATACAGCACACTACCAAAGGTTAAGATAAACCAAAAAACTGTAATTAGGTGATGGCAAGCATGTATAGATTGTATGGGAAAAGGAAGATTGTAACAATTGGAGTCAAATCAAGTTTAAGCATCAATTATTTTCTGTCCAAATTCCTGCCTTGTGCATTATACTGTGTCAAGACTGATGCTTACATTTTTTAAATGTTCCCAATTAGTTAAATCCAAGTGTTCAAATGCAGAGCATCTCTATAGGATGTATGCAGCTGTTCAGTAAAGCACTGTTGTCTGAGTTTCCATTTACAATTACCCCTGGAAAATAAATTTGGAAAAGAATCATGGATTGTTAGCAGTCTTGAAGGCAGTTCCATGCTGGGATATCAGAAGTTTGCACCTAAATTGAGCTACATCTGACTCAAGAGTGGTTGATGCTGAAACTGGGTACACTGAAAATATCTCACCTTGATGGGGTGAAGCCTTTTGTGAAATTCAAAATGGATCAAGTGGCAGGGAAAGATCATGGTTTGAGCACCAATGTTTACTTTGCTACTGAAGATGATTTGGAAATTTTAACAACTAAAATCTCTACATCAAGTGGATGAAGACAAAACAAGGGGGCAGTTTCCATGTCCCCTGATGTTAACACGGTAGTTATAATGGCCTCAAAACAGGGTTAGTAATGATACCACCCTGTTAACACTGACGACAAAGTCAGTGACATTTTGAAAGGGACCTTGTTGGATGCTCGAAACAACCATCTGTTTTGAACAGTCTGCTTTGTGAGCAGTCTGACCAGTTACACAGGCAATGGAGAAGAAGGAATCAGCCAAGGTAACTTTGGAATTATTTTCAAGGGGCCCAGAGAAGCAGTTGGTTTGGCTCAATGTTGACGGGCCTCAATACGTTGGCCTGCAAGTTATCAGTCTGATGTTAATGAGACAAGCGCCTCAACTGCAGTCCTTTTCGTGCAGTTATGGGCATTCAAACAGTGCATTTTTCCAATTGGGCTTGCCCAAAACCCAAAAAAGTGACAAGGAGGACTTTTGGTGCCCATTTACCTTGCTAGAAATTTCGGGACTCAAAAAGGTTATTCAGTCCAAAACCGTACAAAAAACCCTCAAACCTCAAAGAACCCCAGAAGGTTCACCCCATACTAAAATAGGACAGCTTTGTTTCTACTTGTACATTGGATGAAAGATGTAGAGAACACCACAGCCCAGATAGTTACAGTTCCTTCCTAAGAAAATGGAAAATTGTGCAACAGTTGCAAAATCAAAAGATTTAAATTCATTTTGGCATGCGAAAGGTAAAGTTTCAACACATAAATTTAACAATGTCATTTAGACTATTTCTTACCACAGTATCCACATTCCAGATCACCATAGACCTTCCTAATCTTCTCATAAAGACTGACATTCAGTTGTCTTTTCTGTAAGCTGTCAAGAACTTGCTGGAAGGCTCCAAGGTCCATTCCATCCTTTTGAGCTTCTGTTCTCAATGGAATTTTCTCAAAAGTCAAGTGTGAAGCTGTTGAATTGCACAAATCTTTAGCACCATCAAGCTGAACCATTTCAAATGAGTCTTCATTTTGGGCCACACAAGATTCATACTCCTTGAGGGAATCAGCACCATCCTGGTCAGTGCAGCTAGACTGATGGTTTGTTCCTGTGCTTTCAGAGTCTACCACAGTGTCACTGCTAACAGGGAGAGCTGGCAAGATTTCACCCTGACACTCATCCATAGACTGTTGCTCATTTTTCGAAGATATGTTACTTTCATCCAAAGATACTTCTTCATGTTGGATGGCCCCAGGACCATCTGAAGGATTGTCCAAGTCTTTCGAATGGACCTGCATAACCTCCTCTTGTTGAGTAAGACTCTGCATGGGAATGTTAGCTTCTTCATTGTCAAGTTCTACAAGAACCTGGTGCCCATTTGCATCTTGGTCACAGCCATTGAAACCAGCGCTATCAGCAGAGTCCTCCAAGGCCTCCGGTTGAATGTCCCCTCCCGACTCTAGAAGGTAGAAGCTCTGATTAATGGAGTTATTGAATACTGAATCCTCCCCCAAGTCACTATGAGCCTCCTTGACGTGACACTTTAACTTGACCGAGCTAACAAACTTCTTGGCACATACCGAGCAAATGTAGATAAATTTATGTTTGCGGACATGCGCCTCTAGTGAATGATATTTTGTGGCTCCATGATCGCAAAGCTCGCAAGCAAATGGGCGGTCATCACCATGGACCAGCATGTGCCGATCGCGGTCTGATTCATTTTTAAACTTGCGTTCGCACACATGGCAGTCATACAGCAGCTGCCGTTTGCCCTCCCTCGTCAGCAGGCGCAGCTCGTCGTAGACCTCTTTGACTTTCTCCTCATCCATGTCGTGGCTCTCCTGGATGTGCTTGAGCAGGTTCTTGACATCTGAGTATTTCTTTTTGCAAAAGCGGCAATGTTGCTTGATCTTTTTGTGCACACGTTCAATGTGCACTTTCAGATGCCCTTTGCTGAGGCAGGTGAAGACACAGTAGTCACAGCTGAATTTTTCCCCCGTGTGCTTACGCATATGGACGATAAGGTTGGCCTTGATTGTGCTGGCATAGTCACATTGCGAACATTTGTAAGGTTTCTCATTGGTATGAATTCTGAGGTGAGCTTGAAGTGAGTGCTTAAATTTAAATACTTTATTGCAATATTCACATGTAAAAATCTTCAGCTGCGTGGTCCCTTGTCTGAAAGAACAGAAAGATTCTCTTGTAAGTTTTCAGCCTATATGTAGGACCTTTCTATTGTCATGTATAGCAGAAACCTCGTTAATGATTCCCTTTGGGTTTTTTTAAAAAGTCATTTCTTTGTCCAATTCCAGAAGTCTGTGGATTCAAATCACACTCCAGAGACCTGTGCACACAATCTTAGGTTGATACTCTAGTGCAGTGCTGAGAGAGTGCTGCCTTGTTGCAGATGAGACATTAAACTGAGGCCCTGTCTACCTTCTCAGATGGACTTAAAAGATTGAATGACACTATTCAAAGTACAGCAGAGATGTCCTCACCAGTATGCTCGCCAAAATTTATCCCTCAATAGATACCAAATCCAGACTATCTGGCCATTATCTCAATGCAGTGTCTGGGACCTTACTACGTACAAATCAGCTGTCACATTTCCTACATTACAACAGTGACTACACTTCAAAAGTACTTTACAGTAAAGCAACCTGTCTCCACATGTGCACCTCAAGGAACTCCTCATCCATGTCATGGCTCTCCTTCCACAGAATCCTGGAGCAGGAACCTGGCTAATTATTACCCTCCCTTAACCAAGAACATGAAGCTCAAAAGTGATGCCTAGTTACTGCTCCAAATTAAGTCAACCAAATTGGCACATAATGCTCCGATTTTAACTAATGCTTTTTTAGATGCACTATGGATGTAAAAATTTTAAAAATTGCTATAAACACTGTTGCTATCTGATAAATACTTGATAAACTATTCTCTCAGATGGGATAACAAAAAAATTGCTTGTATATAGAACAATGTTAAGAAATTATGGAAACTACTTACCAAATTAATCAGCAAATTTCTGTTAGCAGCAGACATTAGACAGCACAGCCTATATTTTCCAATTGTAATGTCAACAATAATTTATTTTCAATCAGAAAATCTAGGCCTACAATTTCTGACTTCGTTCATACGGTAGATGTCAGAAAGTTTCAGACATGGTCATGATTTCTACGTCTGTTGACAGAACCATCACACAGTAAATTGTTGTTAATAACTACAATTGTTAATTACAGTTAACAGCTATAAGCAAATGGACGAACAATTCGTCCTACTGTCCTGTTTCTAAGCAAACACTCTAGATATTGGACAAGCAAGAAAACTGACTCAAAATCACTAGTCAAATTGCACTTTAGCTGAGAGATCATGTTGTGAATAGAAATTAAAAATCCAAGCAGTAAAACAAAAACAACAAATGCTGGAAACTCAAGGTTAAATTAGAAACTGATCTCGTTCGTCCTTCAAGGCAAAAATGAACATGTTAATCATCTAGGGTGTTTCATAGGGTACGGGTGGGTACGGAGGTTCCTGCTAAGACCAGTCTACGCCCAGAAGGTTCTGTTGCAAATAGGACATGATATCTCGGATGTTTGAGTTTTGGACGAGTTGTTGGAAGCTGGTAGAAGTGTCTGACAGACCAGTCAGCTTCCCAGAAAGGAAGGAGAGTTAAATGCCTCATTGTTTGATTATTACAGCATTGAGCAATGCTGTACGAAGAGGGATTGCTGCGGGCAGTTACTTTCAGTATGAAAGTCCCATTAGAGTCAGCATCTTGAACCCCACAAGAGATAATCCTTAGTATTAGCCTATTTCTTCACCACCCCAGAAAGTAGGAATTACCAAAGTCCAGCTACATAAAATTGTCGTTTAGTAGTACAGAACTTGAGTATTGCTGAAAAGAGGACAAATATGTCTAAGCTTTTCGTCTTGCACTCATCAGGGCACTCAAAGAATATCAATATAAGGGGAAAACAACAATTTATACTGTACGTGAAGAATGTGCTGATTGGTTGGCAAGTAGCTCTGCCATGGAGAATGCACCAGTGATGTTGACTGACAGTTAACTGCCAAGCATTGTTTGAAATTTAATCCAGGCAGCTTGACCCTGATTGGTCAAAGTATTGCCCTGAAGAATGAGTCAGCGAATTATTGTCACTTATTTTGTTTAGCTAAAACTGGCGCAATGTACGTACATACTATATGAATTTCAGTGCCAGTGTGATGCTGGGTATGTAGGTCGTAGAGCCCAAAGACTGGCGTATCATGTCAAACAGCATGTCCCAGCTGTGGTTCGCAACAGAGAAGGTACAGACTGTACCCAACCAGCCCGTGCTTGCAAAACTCAAAACACTGTGTCCAACATTAGATGTGATTCCACGATTGGACAACATTTGCTAAATAATCTTCAATGTGCTAAGAATTATACTGACAACCAATGTAAGATGGTCAGTCAGTCTCACAGTGTGACACATTTGCATGTTAATACACAGGGCCCTGTTCTTTGCAGACAGAAAGAAATGTACATACACTGTGCCTGTTTCAGCTAAACAAAATAAGTGACAGCCATTCGCTGACTCGTTCCTCAGGGAAACACCTGAGGAATGAGTCAAAAGCAACCTTCGGATTCAAATGCAACCTTCAGGAAAGAATATATTTAAAAAGAGCAAATTTTCAGAGTTAAAAATTAAAAGAGCAGGAGAGTGGCGCCAACTGGATAGTTCTTTAAAGAGCACTGCACACATGATGGACCAATTGGCCTCTTTCTGTGCAATGTTATTCTATGTTCAGATTTGTACTTTATTCCAAAGTGAACAACTTCATCCTTCTTCAGTAATCACCATGTAACACAGTTTTGAATTAATAGGAACAATTTTAACTAATCCAATGAGAAACTGATGTTCAGAACACTGGTTTTACACACTGCCAATCCTACTCATTTTAAAGGCAATGGAATTCCCTCCCTAACAGCACCTTGGATGTACCTACACCACATTGACTGCAGCAGTTCAAGGAGGTGACTCCCCACCACCTTATCAAGGGCAATTAGGAATGGACAACAAATGATGACCTTGCCAGAAAGGATTTTAAAAAAGAGTGAGGTGCAAAATCAGCATTCCACCCAATTCTCATGGAATCCCCATGGAATCTCCATGGGATTCCTGCCCAGCTCATTAGGTTATCTGTGCCCCTTTGTAACTTCCTGCTTCTATCTATACAACCTACTGTGCCCCATACAAACTTGGATATACAACTCTATTCCTTCATCCAATTCAGTTATATACATGGTGATGATCTAAAATTCCTCCAATTTCATGCATAACCTGATCAAAAACTTCCTAGAAGTCCATATAGTCAATATACAGACTCACTCCTCTGTACACTATATTAGTGACAAGTTCAAAAAATTGAACTTGATTAGTCAGACATGACCTATCTTTTATAAATGCATGATTCTCCATGTTCAGCACACACTAATCAAAATACTCTGGCCTTATTAGATCCTAGAAACTTCCCCATAACTGACAGGTCTGTACTTTCTCCACCACTCTGCAACCCCCACCCCTTGTAACTAATGGAGTGACATTTGCAATTTTCCAATAAAATACAATTCCCAAATCTATAGCACTTTAGGAAATTATGACTAGTGCATCTTCCAACTTTTTTTAAAAAGTCCTATTATTTTCCACATTACCATTTTCTCCTATTAAATCCACTAGGTTCCTCCCATTGACTTATTTTTAGGTTCCCTTATATTTTGTCTACTTCCTTTACTGAAAGCAGAGTTTCTCATCTTATAAAATCTTGCTCAAATCATCCCCCAAGTCTCTCAAACTATTTATCCCAGTTCTTTGAACATATTTGGGTGACTAAAGAGCTTTCAGTTGGGAATTAATTTTGCGGTGCTCTTTTGCACCTTTTCCAAAGCATCAATTATCAACCTTGTGAGGAGGTCAAAACTAAATACTGTATTCTAACAAAGGCTTAACCAAGAATACAAGGTAAAAATGCCATGCTTTGTTTATTGTCCTGTACATACACTAGCACCCTAGTTGATCTAGCTACATCTTCATCAATTGGTCATGAATCTTTAGAGATCTATGCACTGTATGCCTTCTACCTAGTATTGTATTACACATTGATAATGGAGTTCTTGATTAATCATAGCAATCTATCTTTAGCAATTAGTGTACAACAGGCTCAGACATGAAAAATGAGGAAAACCCCAGTGAAAACAGCTTTGGGAACCATGAGTCCAAAGTCACCTGTTCCTCACAAGCATGCTACACTTACCACATGTTATGTCTCAAAATATAAAAAGACTAATTTCTAAACGAAACCTATTTAACTTGCATCAATACAAACTGTTCCCATTGTCACCTTAGGGAATCTATTTTGGAGACCTATTTGCTAAGCTGACTACAGCTTCAAGTAATCAAAGAAAGAGCATCTATGTAGTGCTTTTCATGACCACCAGATATTTCAAAGCGCTATATAGTCAGTTTTAAAGTGTAGTCACTTCTATAATTCTAGAAACAAGGCAGCCAACCTTGTGCACAGCAAACTCCCACAAATAGCAATATCATAATGATTGAGAGATAAATATTGGCCAAGATACCAGGGTTAACTCTTCTTCAAAATAGTGGGATGGGGTATTTTTCATGCAGCAGAGTAGCAGATGCGGCCTTGGTTTAATATCTCATCCAAAGGAAGGTCCCTCTAACAGTGCAGCATACCCTCCTCAGTACTGTACTGGAGTGTCAGCCTCAATTTTTTTGCTCGAGTCAGAACCCTGCGACTCAGAAGTGACAATGCTACCAACTGAACCACAAATGAGATCAGCAGAATCCCAATGATCCTTCCCCAAGCCTAGATGCCAAAAACGAGTCAGGAAAACCAATTATAGATTGCATATACAGCTGTCTTGTCTGTCTCCAACATAGATAATACATGAAAAATGGAGCATTATCCCCACCCACGTTCAGGTGGAGATAACAAGGAATGAAGTTAGTTAAAGTAAATGGGTCTGTGCCAACTAATGCTAATTTTTCTGAAATGCAAACACACCTGAAAGAATTCTGAGCCAGTTCCAAAGGTGCCTGCTGTATAGCATATTCCTGGTAACCCTTGCGCAAAGCCGATTCTTGGCTAATACTTTCTGGCTCAGCTGCTGGGGTTTCCTCAGCTGGGGAGGCCTCAACAGGGATAATCTTTGTGGCACCTAGAATACAAATAGAACATTACATGGTCGCACAACTTAGCAGGTTCAAGGTTTGACAAAGATAATATTTTATTTAGACTTCAACATGTAGCACTCCTTCAGACACACTGATCAACACCTGAAATTAAGCAGGTCTGAGAGTGGTTATGATTTTAAGTTTGAGAAGCTGCCAGAATAGAAACACAGAAAATAGGAGAAGTAGGCCATTCAGCCCTTCAAGCCTGCTCCGCCATTCATCATGATCATGGCTGATCATCCAACTCAATGACCTGCTCCCGCTTTCTCCCCATTTCCTTTGATCCCTTTCGCCCTAACTCTAACTCCTTCTTGAAAACATGCAATATTTTGGCCTCAACTACTTTCTGTGGTAGTGAATTCCACAGGCTCACCACTCTCTGGGTGAAGAAAATTCTCCTCATCTCAGTCATAAATGGACTACCCCATATCCTCAGACTGTGACCCCTGGTTCTGGACTCCCCCACCATCAGGAACATCCTTCCTGCATCGACCCTATCTAGTCCTGTTAGAATTTTATAGGTTTCTATGAGATCCCCCTCATTCTTCTGAACCCCAACGAATATAATCCTAATCAACTCAATCTCTCCTCATATGTCAGCCCCGCCATCCCAGGAATCAGTCTGGTAAACCTTCACTGCACTCCCTCTATAGCAAGAATATCCTTCCTCAGATAAGGAGGCCAAAACTGCACACAATATTGCAAGTGTGGTCTCACCAAGGCCCTGTATAATTGCAGCAAGACAGCCCTGCTCCTATACTTAAATCCTCTGGCTATGAAGGCCAACATACCATTTGCCTTCTTTACCGCCTGCTGCACCTGCATGCTTACCTTTAGCGACTGGTGTACGAGGACACCCAGGTCTCATTGCACATTCCCCTCTCTCAATTTATAGCCATTCAGATAATAATCTGCCTTTCTGATTTTGCTACCAAAATGGATAACCTCACATTTATCCACATTATACTGCATCTGCCATGCATTTGTCCACTCACTCAGCTTGACCAATCACACTGAAACGTTTTTGCATCCTCCTCACAGCTCACCCTCCCACCCAGCTTTGTGTCATCTGCAAATTTGAAGAGCTTACATTTAGTTCCCTCATCTAAATCATTAATATATATTGTGAATAACTGGGGTCCCAGCGCCGATCCCTGCGGTACCCCACTAGTCACTGCCTGCTATTCGGAAAAAGACCCGTTTATTCCTACTCTTTGTTTCCTGTCTGCCAACAAGCTTTCTATCCATCTCAATACACTATCCCCAATCCTATGCGCTTTAATTTTACACGCTAATCTCTTATGTGGGACTTTGTCGAAAACCTTCTGAAAGTCCAAATAAACCACATCCACTGGCTCCCCCTCATCAACTCTACTAGTTACATCCTCAAAAAATTCCAGTAGATTTGTCAACCATTTCGTAAATCTATGCTGACTCTGTCCAATTCTGCCACTGTTTTCCAAATGCTCAGCTATTAAATCTTTTATAATGGACTCTAGAACTTTCCCCACTACCGACGTCAGGCTGACTGGTCTATAATTCCTTGTTTTCTCTCTACCACCCTTTTTAAATAGTGGGGTTACATTAGCTACCCTCCAATCTGTAGGAACTGTTCCAGAGTCTATAGAATCTCGGAAGATGACCACCAATGCACCCACTATTTCTAGGGCCACTTCCTTAAGTATCCTGGGATGTAGATTATCAGGCCCTGGGGATTTATCAGCCTTCAATCCCATTAATTTCCCCAACACCATTTCCCTACTAATACTGATTTCTTTCAGTTCCTCCCTCTCATTAAACCGTGTTCCCCAACATTTCTGGTATGTTATTAAGTGTCCTTCTTTGTGAAGACAGAACCAAAGTATGTATTTAGTTGGTCAGCCATTTCTTTGTTCCCATTATAAATTCCCCTGTTTCAGACTGTAAGGGACCTACATTTGTCTTCACCAATCTTGTTCTCTTCACATACCTACAGAAACTTTTACAGTCAGTTTTTATGTTCCCTGCAAGCTTACTCTCGTACTCTATTTTCCCCTTCTTAATCCCTTGGTCCTCCTTTGCTGAATTCTAAACTGCTCCCAATCCTCAGGTCTGTTGTTTTTTCTGGCCAAATTGTATGTCTCTTCCTTGGATCTAATACTATATCTAATTTCCCTTGCAAGCCATGGTTTGGCCACCTTTCCTGTTTTACTTTTGCGCCAGACAGGAATAAACAATTGTTGCAGTTCACCCATGCACTCTTTGAATGTTTGCCATTGCCTATCCTCCATCATCCCTTTAAATAACGTTTCCCAATCCATCATAGCCAACTCGCGCCTCATACCATCGTAGATTCCTTTATTAAGATTCAGGGCCTTAGTCTCAGAATCAACTACATCATTCTCCATCTTGATGAAAAATTCTATCATATTAGGGTCGCTCATCCCCAAGGGGTGTTGCACAACTAGATAGCCAATTATTCCTTTCTCATTACACAATACCCACTCTTGGATGGCCCATTCTCTAGTTGGTTCCTCAATGTATTCGTCCAGAAAAACATCCTGTATACACTCCAGGAATTCCTCCTCTACGGTATTGTTACTAATTTGATTTGCCCAATCTATGGTGGGGGGAGGGGGGGTAAGTTCAATGCATCTGTCAGTATCTTTTAAAACTCAGCCACTTCCTTACCATTCAGCTTCCTGATTTCCTGTCCAATCAGCTGCAGCATGCATTATTTGGAAGTACTTGACTTGGGCATACAACTCTAGTATTTAAGCATGCAAGTTGAAGGAGTTGGGACTGGCCGAAAGGGAACTGAAAGTGTCAGAATGGAGTTCAGATGGGCAAAGGTATATCCCTTTTCATTGACATTTTCTTGTATGCAGCTTTGAGCCTGTGAGGAATTGAAGGGAGGTGCTCTTCCCCAGCAACATGAGCAAGAGGGCATGGTTGAAAGTAGCGGAGGAGGTCAGCAGCAGGGTCATGTTGCCATGCTCCTGGATTCAGTGAAGAAAGCACTTTAATGACTTAAGCAGGTCAGGAAAGGTGAGCATAGTGGTACATTCACCTACTTTCTGCTGTCCACATCACCCTACCCCTCTCATTCTGCTTTCTCAAGCCTACTTTATCAAACAGTTCTCATACCCATTTATCTTGTAGGTAGAATTATAGAATGGTTACAATACAGAACGATGTCCATTGTGCCTGTGCCAGCTCTCTGCAAGAGCAACTCAGCTAATGCCACTCCCTACTCTTTATTCACAGCCCTGCAAATGTTTATTTTCTTCAGTGCTTATCCAATCACCTTTTGAAAGCCCCAAATGTATCTGCCTCGACCAGTGCATTCCAGATCTTAACCACTCGCTGCTTATAAGTTTTTCCTCATGCCGCCATAGGCAAAGGAACCAATCACCTTAAACCAGTGTCCTAGGGTTCTCGATGGGAACAGTCTCTTTCTATCTGCTCTGTCCAGACCACTCATGATTTTGAACAGATCTATCAAATCTCCTCTCAACCTTCTCTTCTCTAAGGAGAAAAACATCAGCTTCCCCAAGCTATCCATGTAACTGAAGTCCCTCATCCCTGGAACTATTCTTGTAAATCTTATATAAACCCTTACTAATGCCTTTATTTTATTCCTGAAGCCCGGTGCCCAGATTGGACACAATACTCCAGTTAAGGTGAATCAGAGTTTTATAATAGTTAATCATATTTCCTTGTTTTTGTATTCTATGCCTCTATTTATAAACCCCAGGATTCCATATGCCCTTCAAGCCTCTTTCCCAACCTGCCCTGTCACCTTCAATAATTTCACATATATCCCCACATCTCTTGGTTCCTGCAGCATATTTAGAATTGTGTCTTTTATTTCATATTGCATCTGTTTGTGATTCCTACCAAAATACATCACTTCACACAACTCTGCAATCATTTTCATCTGCCTGTCCATTTCACCAGCCTGTCTACGTCTTCTTGAAGTTTATCACCAGCCTCTTCTCAGTTCACAACATTTCCAAGTTCTGTGCCATCTTCAGATTTTGAAATTGTCACCTGCATACTTAAATCAAAGTCACTGATATAGATCTAGTAAAACAATTTTCCTAGTACAAATCCCTTAGAACCCCCAAACCGAAAAATAAATGTCCACTACTACTGTTTCTTGTCACTCAGTCAATTTCATATCCATGCTGCCACTGTCCCTTTTATTCCATGGATTTCAATTTTGTTGTTAATTTTATTATGAGGCAATTCATCAATAACACATCACCTGCATTAACCTCATCAACTACCTCTGTTAACTCATTAAAAACGCAAGGTAATTAAACAAGATTTGCCTTCAACAGAGAAAAGAGGAGGAGGAATGGAACATTTCTGCAACCACCAGTAGAATAAAGCTTTCCTTGTTTGGCTATATCATGGGTTAGCTCTGAAACGCTGTCAAATGGTAATAGTGACTGCACTTCAAGCTCGTTCATTGAAAGTCAAGTACTTTGAGATAAGATAAAGTGCTAAATAAAAGGAAGTTCATTACTACTCACCTGGAATAGCTTCATGTGCCGCAAGAACCACACTGATAATTGGCTTCTTCCCTCCTGCATTTTGATCAGCATCCTTAAAAATCAAATTTTCGTTCTTTTGTAAGCGTGCTCTTTTGGCAGCCCTATCTCTTTCTTCATCCAACTCTACTTCAGGGTCAGTTTTGTCTAGAGGAAGAGAGATCATTCAAAGCATGACCTACCATAATTTATCCTAATCTTGTTCCAATCCTAATACAATTAATTTTGACTGCAGAAATCAATTAGTACTATAAAAGGATATTGTGCCATGGAGGAGTACAAGCCAACACATCAAATTCCAAATCTTGGCCATGTCATCAGAAGCTCCCTCACACTACTACCTTAGCAGACAGAGGTACAGTTCCTCTTTGCATTCCTAGTTGCCTCTGTGCCGTTCCCTTCCTGCCTTTGTTTTTGAGCTTACCTCCACATACATAATGTTTACACCTCTGTTTGCCTGTAAACAATATATCTCAAACTTGGTACACAGATGATCCAAGGAAGAACAGATTATTTTTTGGCAGATCTAGATTTGGATCCTATAATTTTTTTTAAAGGATCCATTAACATTTGGAGATAAGGCAAATTGATTTTTTTTTTATGAATGTGTGGGTTGTTTTATTTAGAATGTGGTGGATTGTCACAGCTGTTAAAATGTGAAGAGTTTTCAGAGCAGGTTGCTGAATGTCGATTGGCCTGAAACTTTCTCAGTAAGATGGAAGCTCCTAATAAATATACATATTTTTTCAGGTTTATAGTTACACAGCCTCAACCAGGCAGGGAAAAGCCTCAAGGAAGAGCTGACTAATTGTTATAACTTTGAATTAACACTGCGTGGTGGAGGTAAGCACTCTACCGAGTGTTCTCTTCACTTGGTTATTTTTTTTCTCCTCTCCCTTTTTGGTGATTTTTTTCTCACTTCCTTTACTCTTCTCCTGAAAGTCCTGGCCACTTACTGAGTTTCTGAACATCTCTTTGCTCTTATGTAAAGCTAGAAAGCAACCGATTGGGAGGAGTTACTGATCATTTTAAAATGTACCCTTGGATTTAGAAGTTATTTTATCATTTCAGCAGTGTAATTCAGGCCCTTTGCTCAGCTCATTTACCACTGGCTCTTTAGATTAATGCCAACCCGCTCCTCCATAAAAGGCTGTTAAAGTTAAAAAAGTCCACACATTTTGTGACGGATTATCCCTTGTAATCTTTTGTCCTTGAAGCAAACCATGTTTGGCACCTTGTGTGACCTTGAGTCCACTAAATACCTCCTCTCAATAGGTTTTCTCACCATGAAGAATGTAAACGGTATACAATGATTTATTTAGATACATGATAATAATCTGAGTAACCAGTTTTAGACTTTAGAACCCTAAGCAATTGATGCCCAGGTGAGTTGAGTTAAGACAGTTATGCTGTTGGTATGGGTGGGATACAGGAACAGCTCTTAGGCAGAGTGAGTACAAGCTGCAGTTATGTTGGTGCTGTCAATGCCACTTTGCACCAACTCACTGTGTGCAGGTAAACTGCAGCAAGTGCTTACTATTCATATTACGAATGTTATCACGTTAGTAATTTGCACCTGCAGCAGGTTTCAAATAATCTGCACACTTGCAGTACTATGCTCTGTAAAATAGCTAACAAGGTCACAAAATAGATAAAGATGAGGGAAGCCACTGAAGTCACCTTAGCTCAGCTACTAAGACAGAAGTCTATACTCCCCCATTGCATCTAACCGATCCTTGAATTACCAAGTTTTGTCCCCACTATTCTACCCAATGAACCCTTCAAACTGTTAATGCCTCTTCCTGTAAAGATGTTATTCCTTACCTTGCTCCTAAACCTTCCTTTCACCAGTTTTAACCTATATCCCTTGTTCTAACATCAGTACTCTGAATGAACTTTGTGCGATATATATCTGATTTGCGTAGCTAGCATGCTTCTGGCACCTTTCTTTAAAGCTGTTAGAATTTATGTTGAACTTTCCACTTTAAAAATAATTATATTATCTGTCATGTACTTAAAGAGTGGTTAGTATGTTGAACACACTACCACAGGGTGCAGTTGAGCCGAATAGCATAGATGCATTTCAGGAAAAGCTAGACAAATACAAGAGAGAAAGAAATAGAGAGTTACGCTGATCAGGTGCAATGAACAGGAGTGGGAGGAAGCATGCGTGGAGTATAAACACTAGCATTGGCCAGTTGGGCCAAATGGCCTGTTTCTGTGCTGTAAATTCAATGTAACTATGTAATATTTGACTAGAGGTGGCGCCACAGCCAAGTCTGATCATATTCTCACTGAATATCCACAAACCAGGACTTTCAGAACATTGGGAATTTACTTAAACAGGGTGGAATTTTGCCTGCCTCAAAACAGGTCAATTACCTATTCTCATCCCAGCAGAAATCAGCTAATTCAACTGAGACCTGTTCAAAGCTGGTTACCATCCTGTCTATATGGCTTTGCTTATGTTGTATTTTTTAACCAATAGCACATTAGAAATGATGTGAACTCTCTCATACTAAGTTAAATATTTCCATCAAGGGCTCCACTGATATATGACAACAAATGCACTCAGTGCATAAATGTCTTAGTTGCAATTATAGAGGATGCCGAATTAGATAATTTCAGATAAGGCAAAAATATTGATGTTACAAGTGACCCCAGCACCCCTGCCATAAGGAGAGAAAAAGAAAATCAGCCAGACTCATGCTATGTTTTTCATTGTTGTAAAATGATTGTATGTGCTTTTGTTTGCGTATTGGGGCCGGGATAGTAATGGGCTATCTTTGATGCCTCTGCAGTCAAACATAGTTTGTGAGCTCACACAGTAATAGTCACTCATGTGACCACCACTGCCTGTCGAGCCTCCATAGGCAGCTCGTCCATTTGAGTAGCACGGATATCAGCTTACCATGCCAACAGCAATCCGAAGGTATGTCTCAAAAAAGATATGAAAATGTAGGGGCAATCACAACGACTGCCTGCCTTGCTGATCATAACCACATTTCTTTGATAGAACCCAAAACTGGTATTAGGCCCTGATTTACATATTTTAAATTTAGCACCTCTTTTAGGTGGTACAATGACCTGACACAATTTCAAGTCGGACTTGTCTTGCCAGCTCCCTTGGGGGAAAGAAGCTGCCCTCTGAAATTAGGCCTCGTGGCACCCATTTCATACCTGGTAAACTGCACCATGAGGTCCAAAATTCTAGTCCGCTGTCTCATGCATGTCATCCAAGGGTGATGCGAAATAGTGGAGACTTCTGTTCCACCTTTCAGATAAGGTAATTACCCATAGATAGGGACAAGTGGTTATGTAGCTTGAGGGGCACCACTTAACATCAAGAATATGCAGGGCAAGGAGGCAGCCCTCATGAACTATTACAGCCAGTACAGGGATTGAACACACGTTGTTCGTGTCATTCTGCACTGCATACTTGCCATCTAGCTAACTGAGCTAATCGATTCCCATACTGTTCCTCCCTCCACACTCTATACATAAACGTGCAAAATCAAATCCGAAAAATAAAACTGCATCCCTATCTTTAGAAGTACAACTTTAGACCCAGTGTTAAAAACAAAAAATTGAGAATGCTGGAAATCCAAAACAAAAACAGAATTACCTAGAAAAACTCAGCTGGTCTGGCAGCATTGGCGGAGAAGAAAAGAGTTGACGTTTCGAGTCCTCATGACCCTTCAACAGAACTCAATTCTGCTGAAGGGTCATGAGGACTCGAAACGTCAACTCTTTTATTCTCCGCCGATGCTGCCAGACCTGCTGAGTTTTTCCAGGTAATTCTGTTTTTGTATTAGACCCAGTGTGATGTTTGGTGATAAATAGGTATTACCATCTTCTGCTTCTTCTTCTTCCCCGTCGTCTTTCAGTACAACAAAGCAGCGATGTTTCTGCAGCTGTCTCCTGTTCGAGAATTTACGACTGCATTTTCTGCAGTCCAAGCTATCCAACTCCTCCAATTCCTCCTCTTCTTGGTCAAGTTTATTTTCTGCACTCAGATTGCAACTGCCAGCATCTCCCGACTCCTCTGCTTCAGCGTAGAATTTTTTCTTTGAACCTTTGGGTCTTCCTCTCTTCCTCTTCACAGCTACTGTCGCTAAATTAAAATAGAGTTACAAGACAGTCAGAATTGCCCACATTTACTTAGATGGATGTACCAGCATTTCTGTACCATAGTGAACAGGGATGAAACGTCAGAGGTACACAGTTAACCTTAAAAGTCCCCATTCCAACTTAGGGTGAAAATTGGGAGGGCAATGGCCACTGCAGGTGTGGAAGCATTTGGCCCCCTAATACCTCATTTGCAAACACAATGTGCTTATATTTGATCATCACCCAAAATTTAGGTCTACTGAACCTTATTTACCTGCTTCACAATGTAATAGTACAAAACCAAAGGATGCTATTCAGCCCATTGAGAATGAAGGGAAATTATAAATGAAAATATTTTAGGAGTATAAACTGCTGATATGACAACATGTTTTCAGTTTTAATCTAGTCACTACAAATATGGAAGCAAGGCACCTTCATTCTCCTAAATTAGACTCCCTACTCTCTTTAACTATGTTCTAAATGCTTGTAAAAATCCTTCAATTTTCTTCTATCTGCTAGATTTTTTTTCCATTTTCCGCTTTAACTCTTCTAATTCCCTCCCTTTTCACACTTCCTATATTCCTCATGATTATCTTCAGCATTGTTAGCTCTTCCTTTAAAGTTTCAGTTTAGTTTTAGTCTATTTATCCACAGAATTTCATGCATTGACCCTTTCGGGCTTATAGGAATATATTGTAGATTATGGCCTATAAACCAACCCAGTATGTAAGTCAACCCCATTTTTCTGACATCAAAATTCATATTTAGGTCTATACTTGGCATATAAGTCAATGCCCTTTTCTGCTGAGAAATGCTACATTCGCAATAGAAGCCAGCCTCAAATTTTCACCTCAGAAACTCTTGTTTTACTCACCTTATAAATTGGCGCATGATATCAAGCAGGCTATGGGCCATTTTGCCAAGATGCACAAGAGTTTAAGGCACGCCCACACAGTGCAGTCCGTACATGGTGAACGACAAATAGAAATGGATCCTCCAGCAAAAACTATGAAGTACAATACTGACATGAGGGTAAGAGGGACCTTGGTGTGCATGACCACCAGTCCCTTAAGGTAGCGGAACAGGTAGATAAGGTGGTTAAGAAAGCATATGGGATACTTGCCTTCATTAGCCAAGACATAGAATATAAGAGCAGGGAGGTTATGCTGGAACTATATAAAACACTGCTTAGGCCACAGCTAGAGTATTGCGTGCAGTTCTGGAATCCTCATTATAGGAAGGATGTGATTGTACTGGAGAAAGTGCAGAGGAGATTTACCAGGATGTTGCCTGGGCTGGAGAGTTTTAGTTATGAGGAGAGATTGAATAGACTGGGATTATTTTCCCCGGAGCAGAGGAGATTGAGGGGGGACATGATTGAGGTGTATAAAATTATGAGGGGCATAGATAGGGTAGACAGGAAGGAACTTTTCCCCTTGGTGGAGGGATCAATAGCCATGCTGCATATATTTAAGGTAAGGGGCAGGGTGTTTAGTGGGGATGTGAGGAAGATTTTTTTTTACCCAGAGGGCGGTGGGAATCTGGAACTCACTGCCTGAAAGGGTGGTAGAGGCAGAAACCCCCATAACACTTAAGTATTTGGATGTACACTTGTGATGCCGTGACATACAAGGCCTAGTGCTGGAAAATAGGATTAGAATAGTTAGGAACTTGTTTGATCAGCACAGGCTCTTTAGGCCCTCTCGTTCTCATCCCCCACCCACTACCCTTGCACCATCCATGCCAACTCATGTCGACAGCTGATAGCCTCTCATACCCTGCATGCCAATCTATGTCCCTAAACCCACCCCCATTGATCCCTCACACCCTCCATGCCAACCTATGTTCCAGTACTGTGGCTACAATTGCAGATCAGAGACTGGGAATTCTGCGGAAAGTAATTCACTTCCCGACTCTGTGCTGTAGACCTCCATGACTCTACAGTTTCAAGCCAACATGCCAAATAACTGTGCTGCAGTGAGGGAATTGGGTACGAGAATGGGAAAAGGAGGAATCCACCCTGAAGAAGATGCCGAGGACTAAATGCATCATGAGGAGAGAAAAGCCACTGGCCTGATCTTGAGGCACCAAGATTACTCAGGGACTACCAAAATTTCTCAATGCCAAAATTATCAGTTGCCAGTGATTCATCAGCAGCAGAAAAAAACACAAGAAAACAGAAAATACAGAAAAGACAGAAGAAAAAACTTGAGTACCCATTATGTCATTTCGATATGCTCAAGAACCAAACTGAGTAAAAAGTTCAAAAATACTCCTAGCAAAAACCAAAGACATGAAATGAAAAGATTCATTCTGGTACTAGCCTGCATGGCTGGCAGAACAAAATTAAAGCCTATGGTAATTTTCAAGAGTCTTTGTGGATGACAATGGCTGGATAACTGAGGATTGAGTGAAGTTGTGGATCGATGATGTGTGGAATAGTTGTCCCACTGACCTACACAAAGAACGTCTCCTATTAGTGTTGGACATGTTCAGATCCCATATAACCAATGAGATCACCAAGCACCTGCGAGGAAATAACATCCGCATTGCAGTTATACCAGAGGGTCTAATGTCTGTTGTTTAACTTTTGTATGTGTGCATCAACAAGCCATTCAAGGATCATGTTCTTGCTGAATGGAATAGGTGGATGGTTGACAGAGAAAAAACCTTCATGGTAGAAATACTGCACCACTTAATGTTTTGTGTGGGTATGTCATCAAATCGTGGGATGCTATTAATGCATAGCATCATCAGATTGTTCAAAAATGCAAAATAGGAACATAGGAAATAGGAAATAGGAGCAGGAATAGGCCACTTAGTCCCTCGAGCCTGCTTTACCATTCAGCAAGATAATGGCTGATCTTCTACTTCAATGCCATTTTCTCTCACTATTGCCATATCCCTTGCTATCTTTAATACCTAGAAATCTATCAACCTCTGTCTTGAATACACTCAATGGCTGAGCTTCCACAGCCCTCCTTCTAAATGCTAGAGAATACAGGCCCAGTCTCCTCACTCCTCATAGGACAACCCCACCAGCCCCAGGATCAGTCTGGTGAACCTTTGTCTCTCAGGTCCTTCTCTCCCTTACTCTTTCAGGTCCAACTGTCTGTCTGGGTCCTCTTCTTTCCCTCTCTTGTAGGTGCTACTCTGTCTCCATGTCCTCCTCTCTTGCCATCATTTTATTGGAATATTCATGATATGAATATCATGAATAGAGAGGAAGATCATTTGTTGTGGAGGGGTGATTCTGAAATTGAAAGTGCCCTTCTGATCCAGAGTGGGATCCTTACAATGATGTTGCAATCAAATTGACTTAGAATGAATTCGATGAACTCTTTGTCCAAATTTTCATTCACAAGGCAGGTGCACAGAGTTGGGAAATTTCCCAACTGGAATCAGGCCTGCCATCCCCGGAAACAGTTCAAAGGTAGCCAGAGAGACAGGCTGGTTAAAAGGCTCAGCTCAGTGCTCTGGGCCTTTGTCCCAGCTGTGTTCTTGAATATTAGGCCCTCTCGTTCTCATCCCCCACCCACTACCCTTGCACCATCCATGCCAACTCATGTCGACAGCTGATAGCCTCTCATACCCTGCATGCCAATCTATGTCCCTAAACCCACCCCCATTGATCCCTCACACCCTCCATGCCAACCTATGTTCCAGTACTGTGGCTACAATTGCAGATCAGAGACTGGGAATTCTGCGGAAAGTAATTCACTTCCCGACTCTGTCCACCATCAACAAGGCACAAGTCAGGAGTGTGAAGAAATACTCTGTTTGCCTGGATGAGTACAGCTCCAACAATACAAGCTCCATACCATCCAGGACACAGCCTCCCACTTGACTGGCACCCTATCCACCACCTTAAACATTCACTCCCTCCCACCAATGACGCACAGTGGCAGCAGTGTGCGTCACCTACAAGATACACTGCAGCAACATACCAAGGTTTTCGACAGCATCGTCCAAATACACTACCTCTACCACTAGGACAAGGGCAGCTGCATGTCAATACCACCATCTGCAAGTTCCCCTTCAAGCCATCAACCACCCTGGCATGGAAGATTGCCGCTCCTTCACTGTTGCTAGATCAACAAAATCCTGAAACTCCCTAACATGTAGATGCACCTATACCACATGGACTGCGACGTCGACATCCAGGATCCCAGTGCCCATTTTGGACAGGATGAGGAGTGTCCATTACCCCGTAAAAATTCCAGGCCTTCGTATCGGATGAGGAGTCGTCTTGGGAAATTGCCCTGAGATATGCTTTCTGCATTCCTCAATGATGAAACCTCAAACTTATAATGCTACTACCTCAAGTTACTGTCAGTGGTGTCAGTGCAACTCAAAGCACTGGAGGAGTACCACCAATGGTGCCTATGCAAGATTCTCCAAAGCCAGAAGGCAAGAGATTTTGTTGGGTATGTGCCAAGATGAAGTCGAGGCATTGGAGGAGCGTACAAATTTTCAGACAACCCGTTTATGCAACCCTTCAAGCGCCACCTGCCTGACTTATCAGCCATCTCAGAACCCATCGAACCAGAGTGGAAGCAAGTCATCTTCAATCCCGAGGGACTGCCTAAGGAGGAGAGAAGAGGATAAGCATAAATGAAGAAGATACTGCACATTAGAATTCATGTTGAACACTCAAGCTCCTTGAGAATTTTATTTTGCTGTACAATGATGGAGTACAGTAAAAATTTAAGTGATGAGGCAGGTTATCTTCCAGGCCAGTGGATGCCTACTATAACAGTCAGTTCTGTTTCTTGTTCATATTTCTTGGCAAGGCCTTGTTACTATTTGACCATTTTATCATTTGCAGCCACCTTTCTTTTTGGAGACCTTGCGACGTCGCGCTTTCCGTTTACATTTTGGGCGCTTTCGCACTCTCTCTCGCTTGCAACCCATCGCTGTGTCTGAGCTTGATGGTCCAAGGTGTGTACCTACCTTGAGGTACACTACATATTTATATAGTTTACAATACAAGCTGGCCTTCCTTCACAATGTCAACACCATTGTGATGTTGGTTTAGCTCACTAGCACAGCACATATTTGAGGCCCAAATATGGAGTGTTTTAGAAAATATTTGGCACTGATTATGACATCAGTGTGATCCTGCTGGCTTATTAGGCGCGAGTGCTCATCATTACCTATCTCCTAATTTGTGAAATTTCTATTAGATAAATTTAAAGTCAGTAGAAAAAGAGGAGGAAACCACATAAGCATGCTATTACGCTGGCAAGGCCCCAAATAAGACACTGTACCCATGTAAGTTTACAGAAATTTGAAATTGCAATCAGCACATTAATTGCATTTATCTTTTTTCCTTTATAATATAAATGCAACGAACCCAATTTGTACCTATTAAAGCTTTCAAATTTCCTGGATGGTCAAACAAAAATGGCAGATCGGATGGGGTTTTAATTGAGGTTAGTCTTGGGCCGAAAGTTCCCTAATGTATCTCCGTTTAACAGCAAATACAAGCTAAAAACCTTCAGCTCACTTGGCTTAAATGAAAATTTCAAGAATTAATTTTAATATACATCCAACTGCAGTTACTTGTCAATGAAAGCATTTATTTTTTGAGCGCTTGTCCGATCAGTCACCATAACTTTGATGGAAGATCAACAAAACCCCCAGAGAGAGATGTGTAAATGATCTTCTGCCTAAGTTTTGGCTGCCAATCAGATGTTGTCACTTGCAACCACAGTGTTCCCTTTCACACACAGAAAATGCTCAAGTTAATCCAGCAAGCTCAGTGAACCCAATTCTCTAACCCATGTTCCCTTTGAGTGAGGGTCCTCATCAGCAGTGCATGGCAAAATTACTATGCTGAAATTAACCGTAAATGAACAAATTTCCTCTTACTGCTATCTTGTTGAGCAAATCATGAAGAACATAAGCAGTCTCATTAAAAATAAAAATGAACAACTTACTGTTCAATATTCTGGAATCCCACCCAGAAACAAAAATGGCTATGGATAGATCAATACATGACTAAAACGGATGATTCTGTCACTTCTTTCATTGTTTTTGTGGGGGTTAGCCATGTGCAAAATTGACTATTGTGTTTCCCTGCATTGAAACAGTGATTACACTTCAAAAAGTATCTAATTGACTGTTGGGAATTTGTAGAAGTCCTGAAGTGTGCTTAGTGCTATATAAATGCAAGCTTTTTCTATACTGTACAGCTTATGTGAAGAGTTCATTCATTTACTGAGCTTCATGGAATCTGATGGCATTTGCTTGTCTGGTCAGTGAACAAATGGATTAACTCTCCCAAATTGCACTGTGCCTCACAACAGCCGATGGTTCTCACTTTTCTATTCAGTAGAGGAAAGAAGGAACTCTCCCTTACTGCCTCCATGGACACCATCATGCTTGAACCTCGAAGGTGATAGAATGCCACAGCTGTGCAGTAGGGCCATCTCCATCAGCTGCCATGAGATCAGCCAATAGTGCCTTCACCTTCAAAGCAATGACTGATTGCAATTGAATGCCTTCTCTGCTAGTTGATCCATTTTTAAGATGCTATTTAAGAACCACAGTAGCCACTGAAATGTTACATATTTCTGTCCAGATTATATAATTCCAGCCAAAATTAAACACTTACCTGTTCGTTACCATGACTACTGGGGAGGCAAGCTTTCTTCCACCCTCCTTCACTCCAGCTTTTCTTTCAGAATTCCATAGCCATGGGTTTGGGTTCACTTCATTTTCATGTCCTACTTTCCCTTCAAATGCAGAAACGCCCCAGCAAATGCACAGCCACTGACTTGCTGGCTGCAGCAGTACAAATGTCTACCAAACTCATTCTGCATTCTGGCTCTTGTCTAAAAAATCCAAATTCAAGAAAGAGTCCATTTCCAGGTGCTGTCAAAATAGATACCTCGGAAAATGAGTCTTATATTACTCCTTCCCACCTTTCTTTTCATCTGCTTTGAAAGAGATGCATGAAAGAGAGCATAAACCAGCAGAAAATTTAATAAATTTGCTTTGTAGGTGAGGGCACTGTTGGCAGACCTCATGGCAACTGATGGAGATGGCCCTACCGCACAGCTGTGGCATTCTATCACCTTCAAGGTTCAAGCATGATAGTGTCCATGGAGGCAGCATGGGAGAGTTCCTCCTTTACTCCACTGAGCAGAAAAGTAAGGACCATCAGCTGTTGTGCGGCATAGTGGGAGAGTTAATCCATTTGAAAATGCTTAATACTTACACCAGTCTAATATTTGTAAAGACCTAGTAAAGTGTAGAATAAGAAGAGCCACCCGATCTACATGCAACCTCCTCTACCATAGACTCCACCATTCATGGTGCATGAAAGTGCAATATAAATATTCTAAGATCCCAATAGCAGTCAAAGGAAACTGCAGGAGGTATTTCACTTTTTAATCTCCACTATCTGTTGGACACATGACATTTTGATGTTCTAAGCAGCTCTGCATTCTCTCACAGAATCACACAGTGCAGAAGAGGCCCTTCGGCCCATCGAGTCTGCAATGACACGTGAGAAACACTTGACTTACCATTTACCAGCACTGGCCCATAGCATTGAATGTTTTGACATGCTAAGTGCTCATCTAGGTACTTTTTAAAGGATGTGAGGCAACCCGCCTCCACCACCCTCCCAGGCAGTGCATTCCAGGCCGTCACCACTCTCTGGGTAAAAAAGTTTTTCCTCACTTCCCCCCTAAACCTCCTGCCCCTCACCTTGAACTTATGTCCCCATGTGACTGACCCCTCAACTAAGGGGAACAGCTGCTCCCTATCCACCCTGTCCATGCCCCTCATAATCTTGTACACATTGATCAGGTCACACCCTCAGTCTTCTCTGCTCCAACAAAAACAACCCAAGTCTATCCAACCTCTCTTCATAACTTAAATGTTTCATCCCAGGCAACATCCTGGTGAATCTCCTCTGCACCCCCTCCAGTGCAATCTCATCCTTCCTATAATGTGGCAACCAGAACTGCACACACTACTCCAGCTTTGGCTTCACCAAGGTTCTATACAACTCCAACATGACCTCCCTAGTTTTGTAATCTATGCCTCGATTAATAAAGGCAACTGTCCCATATGCCTTTTTCACCACCCCACTAACATGCCCCTCTGCCTTCAGAGATCTATGGACACACACACCAAGGTCCCTTTGTTCCTCAGAACTTCCTAGTGTCATGCCGTTCATTGAATACTTCTTTGTCAAATCACTCCTGCCAAAGTGTACCATCTCACATTTTTCAGGGTTAAATTCCATCTGCCACTTATCTGCCCATTTGACCATCCCGTCTATATCTTCCAGTCGCCCAAGACACTCAACCTCACTGTTAACCACCTGGCCAATCTTTGTTCCATCCACAAACTTCCTAATCCTAGCCCCCGCATAGTCACCTATGTTGTTTATATAAATGACAAATAGTGGGGGACCCAGCACAGATCCCTGTGGTACGCCACTGGACACTAGCTTCATCCTCTGTCTCCTACAACCAAGCCAATTTTGAATCCACCTTACCAAATTACCTTGCATCCCATGTGCATTTGCCTTCTCTATAAGTCTCCCATGTGGGACCTTGTCAAAGGCTTTGCTGAAATCCATATAAACTACATCAACTACACTACCCTCATCTACACACCTGGTCACCTCCTCAAAAAATTCAATCAAATTTGTAGTAAGCATTTACCTACATAATGTTCTGATCACCAACTAAATCCCAAGTATATATTTATCCAATTCTTTCTTTTCCCCCTTGGAAAATTCCCAGTTTTGGAAAATTGCAATCAGCATTGAAATGTACTGCTTGACATGCAGTGCACCCCAATCGTTTAATCCAATTGGAAATAAAGGTTGCATGCAATATTCAATTCCAAAGAAGGCTTCGTCTCATCCGACACCTCAACAAGAAACTTTGTCTCTTTCTTTCAGGTACAAAGGAACGCAAGATCCAACAACTCATCAACACCAACGCCCATCCAGGACCCTCCACCCCTGCCCGTCCCTCTGTCCCCATCCCGTCTTCCAATACCAGTCCTGGCCATGTATTCACCATACTCCCTGACCTTCCCCTCTCTGATGCTGAACGTTCAGTGCTCAGCAAAGGACTCAGTTTCATACTCTTACGCCCTCATCTCAATGAATTTCAGGCTCAGTACAATGCTGAAATCTTCTTCCACCGCCTTCGTCTCCGTGCTCACTTCTTTGGGCAGGAGTCCTCTCCCCATTCAACGGATCCTTTTACCCGCCTCCAATATTCTCCCTCCACCTGGACTCCTCCCTCTGGATTCTTACCTTCGCTTGATCTTTTCATTGAGAACTGTCAGCGTGACATCAGTCGTCTCAATTTCTCTGCTCTTCTCACCCACTCTAACCTGAATCTCTCTGAACTTGCTGCACTCCATTCTCTCAGGTCCAACTCTGACATTGTCATCAAACCTGCTGACAAGGTTGGTGCTGTTGCTGTCTGGTGCACTGACCTCTACCTCGCAGAGGCTGAGCGTCAACTCACAGACACTGCCTGCTACCTCCCCCTGGACCATGACCCCACCACTGAACATCAAGCCATTGTTTCCAGGACTGTCACTGACCTCATCTCCTCTGGAGATCTTCCTTCCACAGCTTCCAACCTCATAGTCTCCCAACATCGGACTGCCCGCTTCTACCTCCTACCCAAAATCCACAAACAGGACTGTCCCAGCAGACCAATCGTGTCAGCCTGTTCCTGCCCCACGGAACTCATTTCTTGCTATCTTAACTCCATTCTTTCTCCCCTTCCCACCCAAACCCGTGATTCCTCTGACACCCTACATCATATCAACAATTTCCAGTTCCCTGGCCCCAACCGCCTCCTCTTCACTGGGATGGTCTGAGGGCTCTCCACTTCTTCATCGAACAGAGGCCAAAACAATCTCCATCCACCACTACTCTCCTCCGTCTGGCTGAACTTGTTCTCTCACTGAATAATTTCTCCTTAAAATCCTCTCTCTTCCTCCAAATAAAAAGTTTGACTATGGGTACCCACATGGGCCCCAGTTATGCCTGCCTCTTTATGGGGTATGTGGAACATTCTTTGTTCCAGTCCTACTCCGGCCCCCTCCCACAACTCTTTCTCTAGTACATCGATGACTACTTCGGTGCTGCTTCATGCTCTCGTCTGGACCTGGAAAAATTTATTAATTTTGCTTCCAATTTCCACCCCCCATCATTTTCACATGGTCCATCTCTGACACTTCCCTCCCCTTCCTTGACCTCTCTGTCTGGTGATAGACTGTCCATCAATATTCATTACAAGCCTACTGACTCCCACAGCTACCTCAACTACAGCTCCTCACACCCCGCTTCCTGTAAGGACTCCATCCCATTCTCTCAGTACCTTCGCTTCCGTTGCATCTGTTCTGATGATGCCACTTTCAAAAACAGTCCCTCTGACATGTCCTCCTTCTTCCTTAACCGAGGTTTTCCACCCATGGTGGTTGACAGGGCCCTCAACCATGTCCGGCCCATCTCCCGCGCATCCGCCCTCACCTCACACCTTCCTTTCCCTCCCCAGACCCATGATTGGGTCCCCCCTGTCCTCAATTATCACCCCACCAGCCTCCGCATTCAAAGGATCATCCTCTGCCATTTCCGCCAACTCCAGCATGATGCCACCACCAAACACATCTTCCCTTCACCCCCCCGCCCCACCCCCGGCTGCATTCCACAGGGATCATTCCCTCCGGGACACCCTGGTCCACACCTCCATCACCGCCTACACCTCAACCCCCTGCCGCAGCACTTTTCCATGCAATCGCAGAAGGTGCAACACCTGACCCTTTACTTGCCCTCTCCTCACCATCCAAGGGCCCAAACACTCCTTTCAAGTGAAGCAGCATTTCACTTGCACTTCCCTCAATTTAGTCTACTGCATTCACTGCTCCCAATGCGGTTTCCTCTACATTGGAGAGACCAAACGCAGACTGGGTGACCGCTTTGCAGAACACCTTCCATCTGTCCGCAAGCATGACCCAGACCTCCCTATCGCTTGCCATTTCAACACTCCATCCTGCTCTCATGCCCACATGTCCATCCTTTGCCTGCTGTAATGTTCCAGTGTAACTTAATGCAAACTGGAGGAACAGCAACTCATCTTGCGACTAGGTACTTTACAGCCTTCCGGACTGAATATTGAGTTCAACAACTTTAGATCATGAACTCTCTCCTCCATCCACACCCCCTTTTTTCCAATAATTTATATAGATTTTTCTTTTCCCAACTATTTCCATTATTTTTAAATGTATTTCCATCCATTGTTTTATCTCTGCCTTTTAGCCTATTTTGATCCCTTCCCCCACCCAACCCCCACTAGGGCTATCTGTACCTTGCTCGTCCTGCTTTCTACCCTTAATGTCATCTATTAGCACATTTCTTAGTTAATATCACCACCGTCAACACCTCTTTGTCCTTTTGTCTATGACACTTTTGGCAATCTCCACCTATCACTGGCCCTCTATCCAGCTCTACTTGTCCCACCACACACACACACCCCACCACCAACCCCCGCCCCACCCACCGCCCCCCCCCCCCCCAACTTAAACCAGCTTATATTTCACCTCTCTTCTATTTTTCCTTAGTTCTGTTGAAGAGTCATATGGACTCGAAATGTTAACTGTATTCCTCTTCACAGATGCTGTCAGACCTGCTGAGTTTTTCCAGGTATTTTTATTTTTGTTTTTGTTCCAAAGAAGGCTGACCTACTTGTCTGATACAATAAGACTGATCAAATATGGTCAAACAAGTCAGCTCACTATAAATAATTCAAACTTTGGCTCTTGCATTGACACAATACTAAATATTTTAGGAATTTCCAAAAGACAAATATGTGAGCAGGGTTTTCTATAGAACAGCATTATATGAAAATTTACAATGTTTCATTATCCCTTGATTATAAAACATGCCAGAGGCATCTGGTAGCAGATTCTCAATATTAATTTTTACTCTACTTTAATTCTTTAAGCCAGCAATGGACTCTGAAAAGGGTTGATGGATGAATCAAACTGGCTCTAAGATCTAACAGTGCTGCAATTCACTACCTCAACAAAAAGAAAGAAAAATTATTATTCAGGATTAGAGACAAGAGTGGATGCAGCAAGTCAGGATTATTTTAGGTTCCTACCTTCTTCATTTCTCTCACTCTTTTCAGGTCCAGGAAGAGGCCGTAATGGGACAATAAGTTCATCCGGAGCCAGACCTTCCTCTGCATGCTTTTCAGAGACATGAGTTAGTAGTTCATCTCGGCTTGGGGAAAACAGGTTACAGAGTTTGCACATGAAGATGGAAACCAGCTCTGTTAATGGGGTGTGCAAAAGGAAAAAGGTTACTACAGAAGAAAAGCTCAGCTTTAGTGAAATAATATTTTCTCTGGAAATCCAGGCTGACTGACTGTCAACTTAAAAAATGGACATCTGGGAATTCCCTAATTTGAAGTTCATAACTCCAACCTCCCGCTCTGAACTTGCAGACCATAAACTTCAGGGCCAAAAAAGAAAAGAAAATTAGTTTCAGGATCAACTTTCCCCACCTTTCCTGAGGACACAGAAACCAATTTTAACATTTGGTGCAAAATAGACAGTGCATGAGTGGAGCCCACTTGTCTGCCTGTTGTCACTTCTACGAGGCCCAACGTTCACATAGGCAGAGACATTTTGGTAGGAAGAATGAGGAGAGACAGTACAAGCCTTTAAATTTGCAGCATTTGGCAATACAAGAACAGAAACCTAGGGATTTTTGTGCATAAATCTTTGAAGGTAGTAGGAGAGGTTAACAAAACAGTTAATAAGCTATACGGAATCCTGGGCTTTATCAATAAATTCATTAAGTAAAAAGCCAGAAAGTTATGCTAGGCCTGTATGGAACACAGTTCAGCCTCAGTTGGAATATTGTGCTCAGATCACCACTTTAGGAAGGCCATGAAGGCTTGGAGGGAGTACAGAAGACGTTTGCTAGAATGGTTCCATATATAAGGGGTCACAGTTACATGGGCAAACTGGAGAAATTAACTTGTTTTCATTAGACCAGGGAAGACTAAGAGATTTGATAGAGGTGTTTAAATTCATGAAGGGTTAAGTTATTTAGTAAATAAAAATAAATGGTTTCCGACAGCTGGTTGAATCTCTGAACCTTGTCTAATCAATAAATTATTTGATACCTCTGTCTTACTTCCACCCCAGTAAAGTTGCATGGTCCACATTTGCCTCAGCTCATCTGCTACTGAACACTTTGGGTGGAATTTTCCGTGCCCGCTGGCATCGGGTGTGATCAGTGGCCCGAGCAAACAATATGGCGCAATCGGTTTTACAACGGCAGGAAACCAGTTTGCAGGAACCTTATTGTAATACACCAACATATCATTATCAGGCCAGCCCGCCAGAATCATTCTCCTCCCTGTCCACCCCCACCAGATAGTCCATCCATGTCAGGCAGAAAGCACGCTGACGCATTTGACAACAGCACATAAAAGGCATGCACTTGGCGGCCTGCAATTTGAGAGGAACTCGGAGGCGAGTACACAAACATTGTGCAGCTCTCGCCAAGGTCACCTGTTGGACTTCAAGCTTCAGGGGCATGGGGGGGGGGGGGGGGGGGGGGGGGGGAAGGCGGCGGTGGTGGTGTTGGGGTTAAGGGCCATCCTGCTGTTGAATAAAACGCACAAGCATTTAGTGGGGAGATGGAGGGAATGGGGGGGTTGGGTAGGGTGGGTGAGGGAAGCGGCCACGCATTAGGGAAACCTGTATAAAGTGACCATTCCTCTGCAATTCAGACGCAGCCACATTGATATGCTTGGAGCTGGGCTCCTAGCTTATCTGCCCACTCAAGCAATGCAGAGGCATCAAGGTGTCACCAAGTTCTCCAGATCCCACCACCCCCCCAACCCACCGCCGGCTCAGACTGCAGATTCGTGAACATTTTAGTGGACTGCAGAACAGTTGGATGACTGTACATGCTGTACAATCTCTTTGTCAAAGCTGACCATGGAGCAGTCACTGCTGGAGGCACTCACAGTCCCCTGCAATGTCAGCATCCCACTTTGGACCAGTCTCTCCCATGGTTCAAGCTAACTGGGCAGCCATACAGCGCACTAATCTCTGACCATCTAAGTGGTGGCCAGCACTTGCCAGGAAGCGTTAAGGGGCTGTCACACTTAACCAGGACAGGTTCTTAGTACATCCAGGCTAACCACATGTATCTCTCTCTCTTTCATCCTGCAGAAAGAGTACATCAGGGTCATGGAGCCTGGCAAACTAGCTATATGCTTGATAGCCTACAGAGTGCAAAGACGATGGAGGAGGAAGCAACTCCTGGCTGTGCAGAGGCAGGAGCAACAGCCTCAAAAAGGGGCAGCTGGGGCTCCCGCACAGACTGCCCCAAGATCCACAGTGAGCTGTCGCAAGCTGGCGCCTACGACACCCAAGGTCTATAGACACTGCCATTCATTCCTGCAGATGACCGAGAGCCAGTGTCGCCAAAGATTGGTGTATCTAGGGAATTGGTTGCTCATATCTGCCAGCTACTGCAGGATTTGGTGCCATGCGAACATGGAGTGCATCCACTGCCAGTGCTCAATTTCTACGCCAGTGGCTCCTTTCAGATGTGGGATCTCAGAAGTCTCCAACCACAAGTGCATCCATGAGGTCACAGTTGCCATCTTTGCCAGGGCACACAACTTTGTGCATCTAGCCAGGGACCAGGACAGCCAGGATGCAAGACTGATTGGATACGCCCAGATCTCGTGTTTCCCGCGGATGCAGGGTGTGATCAGCTGCACTCATCTGGTGCCCAGATCTCCGTCACAACACAGGGTGGACTACATCAACCACATGGAGTTCCATTCCCTGAATGTGCAGCTGGTATGCAACCACCACAAACACATCCTGCAAGTGTGCACACAGTTTCCAGGGAGTGTGCACGATGCCTACATCCTCAGTCAGTCACAGATCCCTGAAATCTTCCAGGGTCCACAGAAGCTGCAGGGATAGCTCCTCAGGGACAAGAGGCCGTGGCTGATGACACCCATGTGGCGGCCTTAGGCCGCAGCATAGCTCACGCTGCAGCTCGCAACTTCGTGGAGCAGACCATCAGGATGCTGAAGATGAGGTTCCAATGCCTGGACAGTCTGATGGAGACTTGCAATACAGTTCACAGAGGGTGTCACGCATCATCATTGTCTGCATCGTATCTGTGAACATCTGACTCCAGTTTGGCTCCAACAGGGAGACGAGATGGCCGAGGAGGAGATGGAGGAGCTGCACACCTTCTCCAATGAGGACATTGCCGACGTGAGTGTGAGGAGGTCCTCGGGGCTGGCAATCACGGGGATGAAGCCCTCTCACTGGCTAGACGAGGCAGGCACACTTGGGAGGCCCTCATAGCTGCTAGGTTTGTGGAGGATGATGATGACATGCAGTGAGGAGGCACGATAGATCCTCACATCGTATCTGTGAACATCTGACTCCAGTTTGGCTTATGGTAGCGCAAATACCCTCTGTTAGATTGCTCCTGCCATGGAGACACAGTGGAGGCACTAATAGTCATTCGATTGCAGGAGGATGATGATGACAACGACAACATGCAATGAGGACACTCCATAAATCTTCACATAGCCTCTGAGAATGCCTGACTGCTGTCTGGCCGAAGGCAGTTCGCTTGCGCTCTGTGACCAGGGTCATATCATAGAGAAGCAGCCATGAAATTTTAGAAGCATCTGATCCCTTTTCTGCCTTCAGCGCCTGACATCTTCAGGAGCTGGAGCACAGCATCAGTGGTCACAGATGCTGGGCCAGACCCTCCTTAAAGGTGCTTAGAGCACACCAAGAGAATGAGAGAGCTCTGTTGCGCCTGCCCACTATATTCTGGCAGCAATAACAAGCACCATTGAGATGCAGGCATCAGTAATGTTTCCAGAGAGTGTCAGGCTGGACCATCAGTGTGATCTGAAGGCTGCACAGAGAACAGGAAAGAGGCTCTGGACTGAGGCACCTGCCTTTATCTTGTGCAGAAAGGTTTCCACATCTGAGCAACAAGAACACTACTCATCAGAACAAGGAGCCATAGGCAGGGTGAAATTCTTGGGAGTTTATTGACAATAGTGTACAGTGTGTACAAGTGATTAACACCCATCCCCAGGCTGTGCAACTAATTCTCCTTAATGGGCTTGGCCTAAATAGCCAAGTGGTTATGGTACTGGGTTTGTAACCCCAAGATCAAGAGTTCAAAATTTTAATTCTCCTTAATGGTCCTAACCCTGCTGCTACATCTTGGTGCTCCCTGGACATCCACAGGGGAGGTAGAGGCAGCCTGCTGACTGCAATGCACTGTCTGTGATGGCCTTGGCAGGAGTCCTATGGAAGGTAGAGTCCTGGAGGGCCCGGGTCTACTTTTGGGGTCCTGCTATGTGGCAGTGGCATCCTCCTTGGCCTGTGAAGCTGGAGCTGCCAAGGTCACAGAAAGAGGGGAGTCAGATGGGCATGACACTCTCGGAGTCACCTGGATGGATGGGCCTGGAGTGTTCACCTACTGATCCTCCTCCCTATGGGTGCCAGGGAGCCCCTGGCCAACTCCTTGAGAATCAGGGGTAGCTGGAGAGAGATCGGGCTTCCCCCTACCCCTCTCGCATACACAGTGGAGGCTAACTGTGGCATCAGCAATGTAGTTCAGCTCACGCAACAGTGCATGACCGAAGTCCTGGACCAAGGTCTCCATGGCGGCTGTCATCCTACCAGCGTTGACCTCGGCACGTTGGCATGCCAGAGCTGTTACCTCAAAGTGAAGGCAGACTGACTCTTCCATTGTGCCTTGCAATCTGGGGAGTGCAGCGAACAGCCTTTCCTGATGTTCCCAAGCCTTCCTTTGCAGCTCCAGCAACTTTGACATGACTGAGTCCAGAGGCTCTCATCTGACTCGGGCTCAGTAAAGTTCTGAGCTCCAGCAGTCCTCCAAAAGCCAGAAACCTGGGAAGTCCCTGCCTCCACCTGCTGTGGATGGGACGGTGCGATGGGCTCACCAGATTGTGATCCCGGGGCTATTCTAAAGCTGGGTCCCACTGAGGTACGTGCCTCTGTGCTGGTGGAGGGTGTGGGTGAGAGCTGTGATGGGACTTCAGGTAGGATGCCTCCTGATTCCTCCTTAGAGGTTTCTTCAGGGCTTGATTGGAGGCCCTGGGTCATGGACTCCATCGGCTGTTTGGCATGGTTATCTGATGGATGTTGCACTACTGGATCCTCACTTGGTAGAGCACTGCCGATCTCACCATCAACACAGGGCCGTTCTAGATCCTCACCATGGAAATAGCATGTTTCTTGGGATTGTATAAATAATGTGGCCAGTTTGGGATGATACAGAATGAAAACCCGCCCTCTACTGCACTTAGCGCAAATCTGGGATGATTCCACCCTTCAAGTTTGTTACCTTTGGTGTTAACTATTCCAACGTTCTCCTAGCTGACCTCCAATATTCTATTCTCCATAAGCTTGAGGTAGTCCAAAGCTTTCCTGCCCATATACTAATTGCACCAAGTCCTACTCACCCATCACTCTTGAGCTCAGCAACTTACTTTGGGTCCCAGAAAAGCAATACCTCAATTTTAATATTCATCATTTTTATTCTCTCTCACTTTCAAATTCCTCCATAGTCTTACAGTTCTCTTCTCTGTCACCTTCTCCAGCCCTACAATCCTCCGAGATATCCACATTTCTCCAATTCAGGAGTCTTGAGCATCCCCAATTTTAATCACTCCTGCATTGACAGTCGTGTCTTCAGCTGCCAAGACCCTAACTCTGGAATTCCAACAACAATAACTTATACAGTGTCCTTAATGTAATATCACGTTCCAAGGTGCTTCAAGGGAGTATCATTAAATAAAATATGACATGAAGTCACAAAACAAAAATAAAAATACCTGGAAAAACTCAGCAGGTCTGGCAGCATCTGCAGAAAGGAACACAGTTAACATTTCGAGTCTGTATGACTCTTCAACAGAAGTAAGTAAAAATAGAAAAGAGGTGAAATATAAGCTGGTTTGGGGGGGGGGGTGTGGTAGAGCTGGATAGAGGGCTAGTGATAAGTGGAGACAGCCAAAAGACACCAGAGACAAAAGGACAAAGAGGTGTTGAAGGTGGTGATATTATCTAAGGAATGTGCTAAGGGTAGAAAGCAGGACAAAAAAGGTACAGATAGCCCTAGTGGGGGTGGGGTGGGGTGAAGGGATTGAAATAGGCTAAAAGGTAGAGATAAAACAATGGATGGAAATATATTTAAAAATAATGGAAATAGGTGAGAAAAGAAAAATCCATATAAATTATTGGAAAAAAAGGGGGGGTGGAAATCGGAAAGGGGGTGGGGATGGAGGAGAGAGTTCATGATTTAAAATTGTTGAGCTCGATATTCAGTCCGGAAGGCTGTAAAGTGCCTAGTCAGAAGATGAGGTGCTGTTCCTCCAGTTTGCGTTGACCTTCACTGGAACAATGCAGCAGGCCAAGGTTCGGACATGTGGGCATGAGAGCAGTGTGGAGTGTTGAAATGGCAAGTGACAGGCAGGTCTGGGTCATGCTTGCGGACAGACCGAAGGTGTTCTGCAAAGCGGTTTGTGTTTAGTCTCTCCAATGTAGAGGAAACCATCACATATGGAGATATCAGGTCAAATGACCTAAAGCTTCGTTAAAGAGGTAGGTTTTAAGGACTGTCTTAAAGGAGAAGAACGACATATGGAGAAGGAATTCCAGAGCTTGGGGCCAAGATAACTGAAAGCGTAGCCATTAATAGTGGAACGATTAAAATCAGGGATGTTCAAAACGCCAGAATTATAGGAGGACAGATATCTCGGATATTTTGTGGACTTGAGAAGATTACCAGAGTTAGGGAGGGGTGGCTATGGAGGAATGTGAAAACAAGGATGAGAATTTTAAAATCAAGTTGTTGCTTGACTGAGAACCAATCTAGGATAGAAAGCATAGGGATCATGTGTGAAAGGGATTTGATTAGAGTTAAGACATGGGCAGAGCTTTGGATCACTTCAAGTTTACAGAGGGTAGAATGTGGGAGATCAGACAGGAGTGCATTGGAATAGTCAAATCTAAAGCTAACAAAGATGAATGAACATCAATAAAGTTCAGATCCAGAGTAAAATTGGAGATGTACTCAGAGTTGAACCCGTATCACAAGTAGTGCCCAGTAAAGCAGAAGCTGTTGAACCAGGGCAGAAACTAGGCAAACCATTGCAGGAAACAGTAATCCTTAACTCTAGATGGGTAGATTATAAAAACAATTCTGGGAGCTCCCTGCATAGTGCAGCCAGAAGACAGATGAGCGAAACAGCCCAAAACGGGGAAATGATGAGGTAGTGCTAATGTCACTGGACTAGTCATCCAGAAGCCCAGGCCATTGCTCTGGGGACACAGGTTCAAATCCCACCATGACAGCTGGTAGAATATGAAGTTAATTTCAGTAATGGAGAGCATAGAACTTTGATCGATTATTGCAAAAACTCATCTGGTTCACTAATGCCCTTTAGGAAAGGAAATCTGCCATCCTTACCTGGTCTGGCCTACATGTGACACCAGACCAACAGCAATGTGGTTGACTCTAAGCTGCCCACTGAAATGGCCTAGCAAGCCACTCAGTTTGAGGATAATTAGGGATGGAAAGCGAATGCTGACCTTGCAAGTGACGCCCACACTCCATGGAAGAGTAAAGAAAAAAAATCCAAATCTTCGTCCAAGTTACCTGACCTTAGCTTATTTTTTTTTATTAATTTATGGGATGTGGGCATCGCTGGCTAGGCCAGCATTTATCGTCCACCACTAATTGATCTTGACAAGGTGATGGTGAGCTGCCTTCTTGAACCACTGCAGTCCTTGTGGTGTAGGTATCCACAGTGCTGCTAGGGAGTTCCAGGATTTTGACCCACCGACTATGAAGAAAGTTCCAAGTCAGGATGGTGAGTGGCTTGGAAATGAACTTCCAGGTGGTGGTGTTCCCATGTATCTGCTGCCTTTGTCCTTCTAGATGGCAGCTGTCATGGGTTTGGAAGGTGCTGACAAGGAGCCTTGGTGAGTTTCTGCAGTGCAACCTGTAGATGGCACACACTGCTGCCACTGTTCGTCGGTGGTGGAGGGAATGGATGTTTGTGGAAGAGGTGCCAATCAAGCCAGCTGCTTTGCACTGCTTCGAGTGTTGGAGCTACACTAATCTAGGCCAGTAGAGAATATTCGATCACACTCCTGGCTTGTGCCTTTTAGGTGGTCAATAGGCTTTATAGAGTTACTCACCGCAGGATTCCTACCCTCTGACCTGCTCTTGTAGCCGCAGTATTTATGTGGCTAGTCCAGTTCAGTTTCTGGTCAATGGTAACCCCCCCAGGATGTTGATAGTGGGGGATTCAGTGATGGTAATGCCACTGAACATCATGGGGCGATGGTTAGATTCTCTCGTTGAGATGGTCATTACCTGGCAGTTGTGTGGCTCGAATGTTACTTGCCACTTCTCAGCCCAAGACTGGATACTGTCCAGGTCTTGATGCATTTGGAAATGGACTGCTTCAGTACCTGAGTGGCGAATGGTGCTGAACATTGTGCAATCATCAGCAAACATCCCCACTTCTGACCTAATGATGGAAGGAAAGTCATTCACGAAGCAGCTGAAGATGGTTGGACCTAGGACAATACCCTGAGGAATTCTTGCAGTGAGGTCCTGGAACTGAGATGATTGACCTCCAACAACCACAACCATCTTCCTTTGTGTTAGGTATGACTCCAAGCAGTGGAGTTTTCCTCCTGCCGATTCCATTGACTCCAGTTTTGCTAGGGTTCCTTGATGCCACACTCAGTAAAATACTGCCTTGACGTCAAGAGCAGTCACTCTCACCTCACCTCGTGAGTTCAGCTGTTTTGTCCATATTTCAACCAAGGCTGTAATGAGGTCAAAAACTATGTGACCCTGGCGGAACCCAAACTGGGCGTCAGTGAGCAGGTTATTGCTAAACAAATGCCGCTTGACAGCACTGTTGATGACACCTTCTATCACTTTACTGAAGATCAAGAGTAGGCTGATGGGTGGTAATTGGTCGGATTGACTTTGTCCTGCTTTTTGTGGACAGGACGTACCTAAGCATTTTTCCACATAGCTGGGTAGATGCCAGTGTTATAGCTGTACTGGAACAACTTGGCAAGGGGCATGTGAAGTTCTGGAGCACAAGTCTTCAGCACAGTTGCCGAAATATTGTCAGGGCCCATAGCCTATGCAGTATCCAGTGCCTTCAGATGTATCTTGATATCACATGGAGCGAATCGCATTGGCTGAAGAATGGCATCTGTGATGCTGGGCACCTCCGGAGGAGGCCGAGATGGATCATCCACTCGGCATTTTAACATAGAAACGTAGAAAATAGGAACAAGAGTAGGTCATTCGGCCCTTTGAGCCTGCTCCGACTGAAGATTGGTGCAACTGCACTAATGTGCTGGGCTCCTCCATCATTGAGGATAGGGATATTTGTGAAGCCTCCTCCTTCAGTGAGTTAATTGTTAACCACCATTCACGACTGGATGTGGCAGAACTACAGAGCTTAGATCTGATCCATTGCTTGTGGAATGGCTTAGCTCTATCACTTGGTGCTTATGCTGTCTGGTATGCAAATAGTCCTCTGTTGTAGCTTCACCAGGTTGACGCCTCATTTTTAGGTATGCCTGGTGCTCCTCCAGGCATGTCCTCCTGCACTCTTCATTGAACCAGGGTTGATTTTCTGGCTTGGTGGTAATGGTAGAGTTGAGAATATTCTGGGCCATGAGGTTACAGATTGTGGTTCAGTACAATTCTGCTGCTCCTGATGGCCCACAGTGCCTCATGGATGTCCAGTCTTGAGTTGCTAAGTCTGTTCAGAATCTAGCCCATTTAGCACGGTGGTAGTGCCATACAACATGATGGAGAGTATCCTCAGTGTGAAGATGAGGTTACGTCTCCACAAGGACTGTGCGGTGGTCACTCCAACTGATAATATCATAGATAGATGCATCAACAACAGGTAGGTAGACCCAGTATAGCAGCTATGTCCTTTGGGACTTGGCCAGTTCAGTCTGTGGTGGTGCTGCCATGCCACTCCTGGTGATGGACATTGAAGTCTGCCACCCAGGGTACATTCTGCATCCTTGTCGCCCTCAGTGCTTCCTCCAATTGGTGTTCAACATAGAGGAGTGCTGATTCATCAGCTGATGGAGGAAGGTATAGGTAATCAGCAGTTTTCCTTACCCATGTTTGACGTGATGCCATGAGGCTTCATGGGCACTGGAGTCGACGTTGAGCATTCCTAGGGCAACTCCCTCCTGACTGTATACCAGTGTGCCGCCACCTCTGCTGGGTCTGTCCTGCCGGGGGGACAGGACATATCCAGGGGTGGCATCTGGGACATGATCTATAAGGTATGATTCCGTGTGTATGACAATGTCAGGCTGTTGCTTGACTCGTCTATGAGACATCTCTCCCAATTTTGGCACAAGCTCCCAGAAGTTAGTTAGTGAGGAGGACTTTGCAGGGTCGACAGGGCTAGGTTTGTCATTGTCATTTCCGGTGCCTAGGTCGATGCCGGGTGGTCCATCCAGTTTCATTCCTTTTTATTGGCCTTTTAATGGTTTGATAGGCCATTTCAGGGGGCATTTAAGAGTCAACCATATTACTGTGGATCTGGTGTCACATGTAGGCCAGACCAGGTGAGGCAGGTAATCATGAGACTTTTGATTCCAGGTATTCGAATCCGGGCCCCCAAACCATTATCCTGGGTCACTGGATACCACAACACCACTGCCTCCCTGGGTTAGGGATGGCAAGTCTGCCAGGCCCAGACTGAAGTGCACCCTTGTAGAGACTGTAATGTACGCATGGCTCATCAGCCCATATACACTTGCTGAGAAACCTCACACAATAGTGGCCGCTCAGGTGAGGTAATGGAAGTAAGAATACAACAACAATCAAAACCTCCAGGAGAGAGGGTAGTAGTGAAGTATATCAGTGATTAGGGACTTTGATTTCTTAGATCAGTTTTAATTAGTGTCTTTCCTCACAAACTCTTAGTATCAGCCAGGTTGTTACAGTGAGATATTCAGGAGACACCAGGCATGGGGAAGGCAGAGAACAGACTTTCAGCCTGGTCATGTGGCTGGAGAGGTGCAAGTGACTTTAAAGGGACAAAAGCCCAAGAAATAGTCAGCGCACCTCCCATGGGGTGTTTTTGTATGACAGATCCTAACTACTACAAGCCAACTCCTCTGCCCTTTCCAAACTCCTGGAAGAACTGTCAATTACTGTAATGGAGGAACTCAAAACCCGAATCTGAAATACCCTCAATAAATATTCTGACGACCCTCAATAAATATTCTGACCACCTTCAAAAACATCTAACAAGTTGAGAATTCCCTCCCTAAAACCTCTTTGCTTCTTTGTTCTCCTTTAATAGGATCCTTCCAACTTACCACTTTGAATGAGCTTCTGGTCACACCTGCCTTAAATTCCCATGTGGCTGGGTGTCACATTTATTTTTTTGTCTGAATACATGGGGTCCTGAGGGCCATTAGCAGCAGCAGAATTGTCCTCAGCCACAAATCTGTAACCTCATGACCCGCAATATCCCCCACTCTACCATTACCATCAAGACGGGGGATCAACCCTGGTTCAATGAAGAGTGCAGGAGATCCTGCCAGAAGTAGTACTAGGCATCCCTAAAAATGAGGTGTCAACCTGGTGAAGCTACAAAACAGGACCACCTGTGTGCCAAACAGCATGAACAGCAAGTGATAGACAGAGCTACAGAGTCCTACAATGAATGGATCAAATCTAGGCTCTGCAGTCCTGCCACGTCCAGTTGTGGATGGTGGTGAACAATTAAACAACTAACAGGAGCAGGAGGCTCCACAAATATCCCCATCATCAATGATGGGAGAGCCCAGGAATTCAGTGCAAAAAGAAAAAGGGCAGCCAGAAGTACCAAGTAGATGATCCATCTCAGCTCCCCAAGATGTCGGTCTTCAGCCAATCTGATTCAGTCCACGTGACATTAAGAAAGAGCTGAAGGCACTGGATACTGCAAAGAGTATGGGGCCTAACAACATTCCAGCAATGGTATTGAAGACGTGTGCTCCAGAAATAGCTACGCCCTAGCCAAGCTGTTCCAGTACAGCTACAATACTGGCATCTACCTGACAATGAAGAAAACTGCCCTGGTACATCCTCTCCAAAAAAAGCAGGGCAATTCCAACCAATTACCACCCCATTAGTCTACTCTCAGCAAAGTGATGAAAGGCATCATCGACAATGCAATCCATTGGCAATTATACAATAACCTGCTCACTAATTCTCAGTTTCAGTTCCGCTAGGGCCACTCAGTACCTGACCTCGACAGCCTTGGTCCAAACATGGACAAAGAGCTGAACTCGAGATGAGGAGAGAGTGACTGCCCTTGATATCAAGGCAGCTTTTGACCAAGTGTGGCAAACAAGGAGCCATAGAAAAATTGAAGTCAACAGGAATCAGGGAAAAGTCTCCACTGGTTGGAGTCATACCTAACACAAAGGAAGATGGCTGTGGTTGTTGGAGGTCAATCATTTCAGTCCCAGATTATTGCTGCAGGAATTCCTCAGGTAGTGTTCTGGACCCAACCACCTCCAGTTCCTTCACCTTTCCTCCATCATAAAGTTGGAAGCGGGGATGTTCACTGAAGATTACAATGTTCAGTATAATTCGTGACTATTCAGATGCTGATGCAATCCATGTCCATCTGCAGCTAGACCTGCACAACATTCAGGCTTGGGCTGAGAAATGGCTAGTAATATTCATGCCAAAGAAGTGCAAGAAAATGACCATCTCCAACAAGAGAGAAGCTAACTATCTCCATTGACATTCAATGGAATTACCATTGTTGATTCTCCCACTATCAACATCTTGGGGTTACCACTGACCAGAAACTGAACAGGAGCAACTATATAATACTGTGGCTACAAGAGCAGGTCAGCGACTGGGAACTCTGAGGCAACTATCTCACCTCCCAACTCCGCAAAGCCAGTCCACCAACTACAAGACACAAGTCAGGAGTGTGCCTGGCTAAATGCAACTCCAACAGCACTGAAGAATCTCAAAACCATCCAGGACATAGCAGCCTACTTGATTGGCGCCCCCATTCACAACAAACGTTTAAGCCCTCCACCACTGGGTAGTGGCAGCAGTGTGTACAATCTACAAGATGCATTGCAGCACCTTGCCAAGGCTCCTTTGACAACACCCTCCAGACCGATAATGTCTACCACCTAGAAGGACAAGGGCAGCAGATGCATAGGAACACCACCACCTGCAAGTTTTCCTCCAAGTCACATGCCATCCTGATTTGGAAATATATTGCTGTTCCTTCAGTGTCATTGGGTCAAAATCCTGGAACTCCCTTCCTAACAGCACTGTGGGTGCACCTACAGCAGTTCAAGAAGACAGCTCACCAACACCACCTCAAGGGCAATTAGGGATGGGAGGCTATGCCCACATCCCATGAAAGAATAAAAAAAATACATTCCCCCTAAAGGCATGGGGATATTTGGCAATGTTAAAGGTGCAATGTAAATGCATGATGCTGCGTGTAGGTCACCAGGCATCATATTCTCCTACAGATTCCTGTTTTTAATTTCAGATATCCAGCATTCGCTTTCAATTTTTGGATATTTATTCCTAACATTCTCAGTGCTCCACCACTCCTGCAGATGGACACAATCTGAATGAAGCAACATTGACAAATCCCAGGAGCAGGCACGGGGAGGGCGGGACTCAGCGTCGTTCCAGCCAATCAGCACTAGGGCTGAGGTGCCAATCAAACCACGGCCGACGGTTGACAGGCGACCTGTGACTTTTGAAAAAAAAATTCGCCCGAACTTTTTTTTAACGATTTTTATCTCTATTTATCGCGAGCCAGTTTGCACAATTAACGAACAACTTTTTTTTGAAACGGCTGAGAAAGAGTTTTTTGTTTGGAACTGGCCTCAGCTGGCACCTCGCGCTACTTTTACCTTTCAAAAAAACAAGAGACGAAAAGGAAAATGGCTCGGTCGCCAATTCTCACCTGGAGTTCGCTGATCCATGAGTTCCCATATAAATGCATGTGGTTATAATTTTAATTATATTTAGATATTACCCGAAGGGTTATCATTGTGTTAAAATTTAAAATATATATATTTTTTCACTTTCTGACGAATCTGCGGAAGAAATATGGCGGCTCCCCTTACCCGGCGTGCACCACGGGAGCCGAGGAGCTGTGGGGGGCGGGAAGTGGCAAGAAGTGCCGCCTGACGTTCGACCCCTCCAGTCCTCCCAGCTCCCACACTGCGCTGAGCTGGAGGACCAGCTTGATCTTCCAGACCTACATATAATGCAAGGTCTGACAAGTGAAGCTGTGTTGGACAGAATTGTAATCGTTTTGATTTAAAGGTTAAAAATAATCCCAGTTCTATATGTTTAAACACGCTTGAGACGAACGGGGAAACTACTGGGGAAGATGTGACTGTGCCACATTCCAACACCATTTATTTTTAGAATTAGCAATACAAAAAAAAATGACAATCATGAATACACCCTCTGGTCCTAAACCACATAACTCTGATACCTAAAGCAGAAGAAAACCATGCATTTTGGTTTGTCTTCTGGTTCTCAGCAGCTCAAAAATAATCACACTTAAAAATGCTGGATGAGTGAGTATTTCGTACAGCTCTCCACGTGGCTGCTAGACTGATATATTGTTCAGTGCAGTGGTAAATGTGGCTGGCACCCCTGATGTACATCCGCATAACAATTAGTTCCTTGCACTTTATAAATAACAATATAATAGCCCTCTTAAAAAAATGTAATTCCTTTGTATCAATATAATATTCCGTCATTAACTTTTTTATTATATCTAAAAGGTGATCCCAGGAATGAAAGGCTTAACATATGAGAAACATTTGAGGACTCTGGGTCTATACTCGATGGATTTTCGAAGGATGAGGGGAGATCTGATTGAAACTCACAGAATACTGAAAGGCCTGGATAGAGTGGACATGGGGAAGATGTTTCCATTAGTAGGAGAGACTAGGACCTGAGGGCACAGCCTCAGAGTAAAGGGAAAACCTTTTAGAACAGAGTTGAGGAGAAACTTCTTTAGCCAGAGAGTGGTGAATCTATGGAATTCATTGCCACGGAAGGATGTGGAGGCCAGGTCATTGAGTGTATTTAAGACCGAGATAGATAGGTTCTTGACTGGTAAGGGGATCAAAGGTTACGGGGAGAAGATGGGAGAATGGTGTTGAGAAACTTATCAGCCATGATTGAATGGCGGAGCAGACTCGATGGGCCGAATGGCCTAACTTCTGCTCCTACGTCTTCTGGTCTTATGGTCTTAACAATTGACTTTTATGATTAAACTAAACACCTTTAAAATCTGTTATAGCTTGTTTACTTTTCTCAAAATATTATTCATGATGTTGCTTAGGTGGTAGGATGTTGTGCCTACATCACGTAGATGTGACATTCGAAGCCCTCAGTTATCAGTTGGCACACTGCACAGGCAACGTTATGCATATTGCTCCTGGTGTTGTAGGAATCGTGCTTGATGCTGTTAATGTTGTATCGCTTGCTGGTGGCATTGATATTGCACTGCTTGTTCGTGCTGCCGTTGATGTTGTCTGCCTGGTTAGTGATGTTGCTTGTGTCACTGATGATCTTTTCTGCTTTTTCAGCTCAGCTGTAGGTCGAATATGGACTCTGTTCCTTCTCATTTGCTTAACATATTCAGTGTCAATGATGTATGACCTTGGAGTCTCAGCATCACCAACAACTTTTGCTGGGTTCTATGTTTACAGGCTTAGATCCTGTGCATGTACAATTTGACCTTCCAGCAATTCAGGCAGGGGTTTGGTATGTTTGTTGCAATTTTGACCTCTGTCACGAAGATGAGCTATATGGCATTAATTGGCTATCTCATTGGCTGGTTTCACATATTAAATTTCTAAAAGGGACATTTCACTGAAAAACATAGACACTCACTTAAAATGGCTGCTAAATTGCATCCCGTAGCCACAGTCCATTTCATGGCGACGTAGGGTCTATGGAGGCCCCAGCAGGCAATGACCTCCCTGGAGGTGTGAGAAGCTTTCTTCTTATCTCATCCAAATGGAAGAATGAACCATTCAGGAGTTAATTGCTGGAACATTAAAAATTAAGCACCTCAGCAATCAGAATGGCTAAACTATGCTAGACAAGAGCTGATCAACTTCCTTTTGGAAAATAGAACCAACATGGAGAGAAGTCAAAAACAAAAACAGAATTACCTGGAAAAACTCAGCCGGTCTGGCAGCATCGGCGGAGAAGAAAAGAGTTGACGTTTCGAGTCCTCATGACCCTTCGACAGAACTTCCCCGATGCTGCCAGACCTGCTGAGTTTTTCCAGGTAATTGTGTTTTTGTTTAGGATTTCCAGCATCGGCAGTTTTTTTGTTTTTATATTATGGAGAGAAGTCATCTCTTTATGGAGCTGGTTGAATTTGGGATTTGGTACAGATATTCTAGCTGCTGGATAGGGCGGTTGTCTTTTGCCCCCCACTGTACAGTATTCCATCTAAGCTTTGAACCCTGCTTTGCTGAGTTAAAAATGTGTCTACATTCCTACAGTAGACACTCTCTCAACATTGGATTTCTACAACAGTGTTTTCAGGATCAAAGAGACATATCAGCCACAACTTTAAATAAACTGTCTCAGCTGAAGAACCAACCCCCCAGATACAATCAGTGAATCTTTATTGATTTTCCTTTTTTTTAAACTGTATTTTAACTTGGCCAAGTTTAACATCTGATACTCTGTAAAGTTGTGTTTTATTTTTCAGCATGCTTGGGATTTGAGTGTGTGTTTGCATGTGTTATTGGGAAGTAGGATGCATTTGTACATTTTTAGCATTATTAATATGTTTACGTGGGTGGGTTTTAACTCAAGAATGCCTTTCTAGCTTAATTCTTACAAACTTCACAAAGTCAAGTACATACTGAATTGGCAATATGGTATCCTTTTTAAAAGTCAAAACCTCTGCTATAACCAAACAAAGAGTGGGAGAAGAAGAAAACCAGTCGATCCCTCCTCACCTAGTCGTAACACCTGTGCACCAGCGAGTTGTTGTCTTACTTCCTCCTGGTCACTTGGAGGAAGCATCTTGCTTGGAAAGGCTGTTTGTGTACGTGATTGCTCCCTTTTTTCATGAGCATAGTCACTACCAAGAGTTCTCTGATTTTGACAGTTCTGATTCATCCTTGGCTCAGTGGTAGCACTTTTGAGTCAGAAAGCTTTGGGTTCAAACTCCACTCCACAGATTTCAGCACATAAATTAGGTTGACATTTCTGTGTAGCATTGCAGGAGTACTGTGCTGTCAGAGGTGACCTCTTTCAGATCAAATGTTAAACTGAGGCCAGTTCTGCCCTATTAGGCAGGGCTTCCCAAACCACGGTTCATGGCATTAGGGATCATGGGCCGATTATTTGGGATCACAAGATCTGAGGCAGCAATGGCGACTTGAGTGGAGACTCCATTGGGATAGCCCTGAGATTGTCATTACATCTGTGTGCAGGATTACTAGCTCCGAGGCCCCATCAAAGCCTTCAAAAGGATTGTGGACAAAACCATTGGAGTCTGTTCACTAATAACCCCTCCCCCTCCCTACTCAACCTTCGCTTCCCACTTAGGAACCATAACCTGCTCAACAACTCTTCCCACCCCAGCTCAACAACTCTCCCTACCCTTCCAACAACACCGCACCCCCCCCCCCCCCCACCAACACCCCCAATCTCACTCTTGATCTGGGGTGGCACCAATTTTTAAGCATTAAAATGGGGTCATGTTATGCATTCGTGACTAGGAGCCCAGACATCCATTCATCCATTGAAACAGCTGCACCCAAGAGAAAACATAACTTGATTGACAGCTTTCTTTCTTGGGTTGGTTAAATGATACCTGTATAGGGGTGTAGTAAAAGGAGTTTTTTGTAAGAAAGTTATGAATTAATTACTTTTTGAAAGCTTTTTTCACACATGACAGTTACTATAGAGGCCATTGGTTCTCTACAGGGTGTATATTGGGTAAATAGGCATTAAAGTGCCATAGGTTAGTATGGAGGGTATGAGTGGCCATTGGGGGTGGGTGAAGGGCATATTTTGGCATGGAGTGTATGAGGGTCCTTTGGGGTTGTGTCAAGGGGCATAAGTTGACATGGAGGGCAGAAGTTGCCATTGGGGGTGTGTGGAGGAGCATAGGGTAGCAGGGGGAGCATGAGTATAAACTTATGAGCTTAAATTTCCAAAGGTTCTCTCATCCAGGCAATGGTTCACGACATCTGAGGCTGAACCAGGACTCATTGATAAGTTGGCCCAACTCCACGAACATTGCGGAGAGCTAGGGGATGCCTATCTCTGCAATGGAGCTATCCAGGTCAGAATTGTAGGGTGCAGGCTCGCAATCCACACCAGCCTGCACCCTCATCCCACACAAACGAAAATTGGGGGAGACGAGAATTGGGCTGGTAATCCTGGAATTGGGTCTCAGCCACCATTTTTAAAGGTCTGAGGAGACTCCCTGACCATGTGAAAACCCAGCCCATTATCTTATTGCTGTTTGATGGAGTTCGCTGTGGTCAAATGGCTGCTGCATTTCTTATATTATGACAATGAATACAATTCAGTAAAATACTTTGGGGCATCATGGGGCTATGGAATGCAGAAAGAAAAAACTATTTTTCTTGCCTGTAATGTTTCCCTGAAACTGCTTAGGTCTCCTATACTGAGCAGAACATCTACCTCACTTGCTTCCTTTGAAACACTCTTTAAAACCTATTTCTTTGACCAAGCTTTTGGTCATCTGACCTAATATCTCCCTATATGGCTCTGTGTCGTACTTGATTATATAATGCTCAGTAAAGGCACTCTATAAATCTAAGTTGCTGATTTTTCTTCCTCCTCATCATCCTCCTTCGCAACCCCAGTCTTGTAAAGTATTGCCTTTGTGGCAGTGAATAACTAGTTGTGAGGGGAGCACTGATGGAGAATTTCATTCGTCTAATTTCTGAACCCAAATATTCCATTGTCACATGGACATATGTCACACAATTAGGGTCGGGTGAGGTAGTGATGATGAGGATTAAGAATTCAAAATGTGAAGGGTAATGCGACTGTCTGTATCTTGATTAAGAGAGTGGAAGGATATGGGGGGGGTGGGGTTAGGAAGTGGAGTTGCAAGAAAGAAAGACTTGCATTTATGTAGCATTCTTCATGACCACCAGATGTCTCAAAGTGCCTTACAACTAATGAAGTACCGTACATGTAGTCACTGTTGTAATATAGGAAACGTGGCAGCTAATTTCCACCCAGCAGACTCCCACAAACAGCACTGTGATAATGACCCGATAAACTATTTTTTGTGATGTTGATTGATGGATAAATGTTGGCTGGGACACTGAGCAGAAGTCCCCTGTTCTACTTCAGAATAGTGCCATAGGGTCATTTGCATTCACCTGAGCAGGCATACAAGGCAAAAATATAAAAACAAAAAAACTGCGGATGCTGGAAATCCAAAACAAAAACAGAATTACCTGGAAAAACTCAGCAGGTCTGGCAGCATCAGCGGAGAAGAAAAGAGTTGACGTTTCGAGTCCTCATGACCCTTCGACAGAAGTTGAGTGAGTCCAAGGCATACAAGGCATCTGTTTAATGTCTCACCTGAAAGACGGCAGACAGCACCTCCAACAGCGCAATTCTCCCTCAGTACTGTCACATCTCAGGCTGAAAGAACTACACTCTTAAGTCACAAATTTAGCTGCAGGAGTCACATCAATTAATCTGCCAAGTTGGCTAACTTCTGACCACATGCTATCCGACCTTGGTTGACCTTCATCAGTAAGCAACATGTGATATAGTGCAACCCGAAAACATTCAGTCATCATTATGACATCCCTGCTTTACCAAACTGAAAGCATGTCATTCTTGTTTTGTGTTTTTTTCCTCCTTCATCTGAACTTGTGTCATTATCCCATATGACAACTTTCAAAACAATGATGTGAATTCTCAAAATCCAACAATAACACTGAAGACAAGCTTCCTTCACAACGTTCCAAATTTAAGCGATATCTACGTCAGCCAAATTTTCCTTCATCACTTTCTGTTTGCTGTTTGTAGCTAAGACTCCATCCTTTATTAAACTTACTCCAATAAATTTTGAAAACAAACTTAATGAATCATTATCTTCCCACCTCACTAAGTTCTTTAATTACAAAAATCAGGTAGGTTAAGTGCATCACAGTCCAATTGCTTTCTCAAGCACTCACAAAAATCACAAATAGGAACTTCAAAATCATAAGAGCAGCATTCAGTGTACACCGTTTTGTTTTGAACGTAATCACAGCACATAAAACTTCACATCTAGGCACATGCTTTGTGTCAAGATCTGCTATTTTTCAACTTAAAATCACAATGTTTTAAATCACAGATCATTGCTCCAAAACCGATTTCTAATTTCATGTTCTGTCACTAAATCACACAAAATCTTCATACCACTTTGGTGGTCTGCTCTCATGCTGTGGCCTGCCTGCTGTCTCAGGAACTCTGGTCATCATGTCAGGGTTAGGACGTGTCGTTGTCCCCTCTGGAACCGATGTTTTTCCCTCTGGATGGCAAACTGCCTGCCTGCCATCAGCATCGCTGACTTGGACTTCTGGAATGCTGGATGTCAGCGTTGCCTCAGGCCCTACATCTGGTTCATCTCTGCTGTGTCTTTGTCACCATGATACCTTTTGACACATGAAGAATTTCTGTCATACTGTCCTCCTCCTGGCAATTGCATAGCCACACTGTTTTCTTTCTTGCCGATGACAGTGTATAACTTGGGGTAAAAGGGTGTATCATCCAACTCAGACTGTCCCACCTCAACAGTACATCATCACCTAGCATCACATCAGACTGTCTAGCTCCCCTGCTGTGGTCTGCATAAAACTTTGCAGCACCTTTCTTCTTAGCATCATGATCTCGAACCTCCTGATCAACAGCGATGTTGTTCAGCTCTGACATCTTGGTGCGTATTTTACACACAAATAACAGCTCAGCTGGGCTCTTCCCTTTTGCAATGTGCGGAGTTGCTCTATGCATGGCCACATATGAAAGCAATGCCTCTTTCCAGTCTTTGCCCTCAGTCTGAGCAATCCTCATCCATTTCTCTAAGGATTGATTTTGTTGTTCCACTTCCCGATTTGCCTGTAGTCATTTAGGTGTCACCCTGTGTTGGTGAATGACTGTGACTTGAGTGTAATCTGCAAATGTCTATGAAATGAATTTTGGCTCGTTGTCTGAATACAAAGTGACTGGTAGACAATGCCTGGCAAATATTCAGTCAATGCAAACACAATGTTTTCTCCATTGTTGTAGACTTCATCACAACATATGCATAGTAACATCTGTAGTAATCAATCACCACTGTTATGAACTCTCCTGACGGAAGTGGGCCTAAGAAGTCAACTGCTACATCCTCCCATGGTCCAGCTGGTAACAGTGTGCTGTGTATTGGTTCTGATGGATTGGGTCTGCTGACAAGTTGACATCCATGACATGTTTTAAGCAACTGCTCCACACCTTTCTCCATCCCTAGCCACCATTCTTTGGTTTGTAAATTTTGCTTAGTACCAAGTGATCCTCATGAGCCACCATCACCAGTCCAGGCCTAAGCTTTTGTGGCACTACAAGTCTGATGTCTCTGAGAACACACCTCCAAGTTGTGCACAGTTTTTTCTCATGTATCAATTTCCCATGCCTTGAATGGGAAATTCTCCTAGTTTCCAGCTTGGATTTGCTTTCTGATATCATCCAATTCTGCAAATTTGTTTGACTCTCTTTCAATCTCTCTAGTTGTCATTGCTCTGGGTGTAGCATGAACTGCCACAAACCACATGAACAATTCAGCTTCCTTCTCCAGTGAGGATCTTTGTGTTTGATGCCCCCTCAGAATCGTGACAACAGGTCAGCAATGTTCATCTTTCCAGCAATGTGACTGGAAAGATGAACGTACTTGTACTGTTGAAGTCTCAAAATTCATCTTTTGATTCTGGCACATGGTTTGGGTTTGGAAGAATAAATCATATCTAATGGCTTGTGATCCATCACTAATTCAAACTCAATGCTGAACAAGTATGCATGGAATCTTTCCTGTACCCACACCAATCCCAGGGCCTCTTTTTTCCATCTGAGAATATCTCCTCTCCACACCTGTCAGAGATCTGTTCGCACAGAAATGATTCATGAGCCTTCAACAAGCATTTGCACTAGCACTGCTTCTGATCCTACTGGACTAGCATCTGCTATGACTTTTGTTGGGGCATTTGGATCATAGTATCCCAGGGTTCAAGCACGTGTCAAGCTGATTTTCAAAGTTTTGAAGGCAGCATTCTGCTCTTCATCAAATCTGATCTGTTCATTCTTTCTGGTCAACTTCCGTAATGTATCAGCAGGCTAGCGAAGTTTGGGATTTATTTCGCTCAATGGTTCACATGTCCCAGAAATCTTTTCACCTCGTTGGCATTATGTGGCTCATGTGCCTCTGCTATTGCTGCTATCTTGTCTTTGACTGGATTTATTCTGCTGCTAGTGAGCTTATGCCCCATAAACATTAGTTCCATCATACCCAGCAAGCACTTGTCTGCATTTACTATAAAATCTGCTGACTTCAATCTAGCCAATACTAATCTCAGCCTTTCGTTATGTTCCCCTCTCTGTTGGCTCCATGCATAATGATGTCATCTGAGATATTGGCTGTTCCTGGGATCCCTTGTATCACCTTAAGGATTTGTTGTTGGTAAATCTCTGATGCCACATTGATGCCAAATAGCAATCCCTTGCATCAGTAAAATCCACACTGAGTGACAAAAGTGGTCACTTTCCTTGAATCAGGATGAAACTCCTGCTGGTGATATCCCCACTTTAATTTGGAAACTACCTTGAAAGACTTCATCCACAGTGGGAATTGGGTAACATTCTCTCATGACCACTTCATTCACATGTCGCATATCAACACAGAGTCTAATGTTACCATCTGTTTTAAGCATGACCACAGTAGGATTCACCCACAGGCTCTATGATGTCTTGGTCGATCAGTGCTTTGATTTTTGCCTCAACTTTCCCTCTCAGTCAAAAAAGCATTCTGTGTACAGGTTGACCTACAGGCTTCACATTCTCGTCAATGGTTAATCTCACTCTGAGGTTGGGTAACTTCCAAATTCCTTGAAACACTGCTCCAAACCCCTCTCTAAGCTTGACACAGGATTTCAAAGAATTCACTTTCAATCCAATGCGTAGCATTCTCAAGGCTTGGGCAGTTTCTCTGCTAATAAGAGGCTCACCATCCTCCGCAATCATTAAAAACTCTGCCTTTACATTCTGATCCCCAGCTCTCACATCCACAATGAAGTACTGAACAATTTGAAGTCAGGTTTTATATGTATAAGGATAGAGCTTTTTGAAACATTTTCAGGATGTGCACCTGATTCTCTTTGTCTTCAGTTCGTCCCACAGTGCTCTGTTGATGACATTACTGTCACTGCCTGAATCTACAATAATGCTCACTTCAACAACACAAACACTGATTGAAACTTTCTCGTAGTCGCTCCTATTGGCAGAAAACACGTATCCTATTTGTGACCTCACATGCTGCATCTTCTTCAACTCGTCTCACAGTTGTGCTATTTTCATCTCTCTCTCCTTTATGTGGTTTGCCCAGTTCCTGCTCTGTTCAACTTTGTTTCTGAACTTCTTGGCAGGTCTTTGCCCCACCCCCTCCACCCCCCCAGCCCCCACACTTTTTGCACATCTCTCCCTTGGCAGGGCAGCAGGCATCATTTCCGCAGTGCCCCAAGTTGCCACATCTGAAACACTGGCTGGGATTTTCCATGCATGCCAGCCTGGGCGTGTTTGGTGGCATGAGCAAAAAATATGGTGCGATTGGTTTCACAACGGTGTGAAACCAGTTCGCGATCATCTGCTCAGCCCGCGGGCCGTGTCCTCTGCCACTGGACATCGGGAACCTCATTGTAATACATGAGCATACCATTATTAGGCCTGTCTACCAGAATCGTCTCCCCTCCGCCCACCCCCCAGCCCCCTGGTGGGAGAACATGCTGGTGTACAACACATCTTGACAAGTGCAGAAGTCGGGACTTGCCCGCCGGCGCCTTGATCATATCGCGGGACATCCAAGGAACAGAAGATGCTGGAGCCTGACACCAATGGTGCAATGGAGGAACATCCTTGGCATGCTGGGTGGATTCTCATGGACGTGGCTTTGCTGTGAAGCAACGTGTGGAAGTTGGAAAGTCACCGTCGATGCTCACAATGGATAATGGTCAAGGGGGTGGGAGAGGAAGGGCTAGGATCGGTTGGGAGCTGAAGAGGAATCAGGGGGTGGTTGAGGTTGTGATGGGGGGAATGAAGGTGTCAAGATGGGGTGAGGTTGGGAATGAAGTTGTCAGGGGTTAGATTGGGAAGGGGGAGGGAGAACAGGGGGAGGAGGGGGTAATGAGGGAGCAGACGGCAACTGGGAAGGTAGGTGTAAAGAGGGGTGGAAGATGCAAGGGAAGGAGCACGGAGTGAGGAAGGTGTCCAGACGGAGGAAGGGCACGGAAAGGGGAAGGGTGCAGATGGGGGAGGGTGTGCAGAGGGTGAAAGGGGTGCTGAGAGGGAGATGTGCAGGTGAATGTGCGTGTGAGGGGTCGGATAGGTCCATGTCTGCCTCCTGGGAAGCAAACTGAGGATAGGTGTGGTATGAAGGAAGGGTGAGAATGATTGAGAGCAGAGTGAGGCGAGAGGGTGGGAGGGTGAGGGTTCGACGGTAGTGATAGGAGGGATGGCGAGGGTGTGGTGGGGACCCAAAGGCAGACACTGGCCCTGGGGGTGGGAAGAAGGAGGTTGGGGAGGTGAATGGGAATGGGGTTGGGATTTTTGGGAAGGAAGGGAACGTGCACCTGGATATCCCTGAAGGAAAAAGGTTGGGACTGGTAGATAACGGAGGGGAGATGGAATGTGAAGCCGGGGCAATGTCAACTGTGATAGAGGAAAGGAAATGGCTGACTGGGGGAGAGTAAATGATAAGGGAGTGAGAGGTAATCTGAATTAGCACCATGCCGTCCAAATCAAAAGTGAAACGAGAGTTGTGGTGGACGAGATCATGTGCTGTATGGGAATGTGATCAGTGGGTGAGCGGAGATGCAGGTCAGCTCAGATGGACAACTGAAAGTGAACCCCAGCAGGCAGCATTCAAAGTGCTCAGGATATTGAGATAAGTGTGAAACATGAAGGATCTGTGTGTGTGGGAGAGTGCTTGCATGAGGCTCTGAAAGGTCCTCCCACACACACACTTTTCCCTCCAGAATCACTCGTGGGCCGGCTGCTCCATCTGTGGTGACAAGTCTTCCGGGCTGATTATTTCCACCTCTTTGTTTGAGGAGGTGTCCTCTTGGCTGCAGATGAGGACATGGATGAAGCTGAGGGACTGGCTGGCTGAGGGTGTCGGTCCCTTGGCAGAGCTCCCTGTGAACCAAAGTAGAGATAAGTAGTGCATGATAACAGAGTCAAAAGAATGAGAGAGAAAGTACTCACAGTTGTGTTGAGGGATGGATGATGTGCAGGATCCTCAGGTGGATGTTTGCCACTGACCTCACTATCACCACAGGTAGGGTCCACATTCTCACTACTCAGCATGATGGCACACTCCTCAAAGTGAGTGAGGGGCCTACTGTCGGCCAGTCCACCCCAAGTCTGGGGCCTCTCCCTGCTGATGTGAGCAGGGGACAGATGGAGAGCGTGTGAGCAGGACACATGGCACTGCATGGAAAGTTTCTGTGGTGAGCAGCGCCATGGACAGGGGCTGCAATATCCTTGCCTTTCGTGGACATCTTCCCTGCAGCAATCATGGCCTGGAAGCACTGAGATGTGCGCGCACGGCTGCATTTTAAATATGGCACCCAGAGTTATGAAGTGGTGTGGTGACGGTGGGTGGGCAAATGCGAGCCCAGCCACCATTGAAACAGGGTGCTTCCCAGGAATGCATAAATAATGTGGTGGGCTTGGGGCGATATGGCACAAAAACCTGCCATCGCGGCCACTGGGTAAAACATTGTTTTATCTGCCCGCTACCATACTTAGTGCAAATCTGGGATGATTCTGCCCATTGTCTCTTAGACTTTAGCTATTTACATTTACACATACCTAGATTCTGTTGTGCCACTTGGTTAACCTCAAGTTTTGTCATGCCAGTGGCAGATGTGGGACCAAGTTTCATGCTGTGAAATTGTCTATCTATTGCTTCCAATTCAACTGCTATTTTCAGTGTCATCCAACGTTAAGCCACCTCCTCTTTCCAGCAGTTTATGCCTCAACTTATCTGAATTGCAATGCACCTGGTGCATTATCTGGTTATTCGCATCATCACAACATAATCGCATCCATCCGACACCTGCTTCAAACGGGTCACAAATTGGGTTGCTGTTTCCCCCTTTTTCTGTCTCATCTGATGGAAAACATGCCATTTGGCATCGCCATATAATGGTCCTTCAAAGCTCTTTCACTGCAGGTTCATAGCCCACTTTTTCTCCTGTGTCAGGCAATATTCTGAAAGTCCCCCTCACCTAAGCACCACATTGAACGATAAGGCCCATCGTTGTGCTTTCTGCGACCACCATCCCCATCAAAAAACAGATTGCAACTGTTAGCATACACTTTGAACTCCTCCAGCCACACTTTCCATTTCACGCTGATGGTACTAGCATCAACCGTGAGATCAAATGGCCCAATTCCCTAAACTCCAGGTTTATCAGCTCCAGCAAATGCCATGACACAATCCTAAATATTTCCATATTTATCCTCATCACCAATGTCATGTCTCAGGTTGAAAGAACAACATTCAAAGGCACAGATTAACCTGCAAGGGTCATATCATTTAATCCACCATGTTGGCCAACTTCAGGCACATGATATCTGAACTTGGTTGACCTTTATCAGTATGCAACACTGCACCTGTACAACACAAGTATCCAAACGCATTTGGTTATCATTATGACAAGTACTGCACTGAAGTTTTTTTTTTATTCATTCACGAGATGTGGGCTTCGCTGGCTGGGCCAGCATTTATTGCCCATCCCTAGCTGTTCTTTGAGAAGGGTGAGTTTAATTTTTCTACTCAAACCCTGGAGTAGGACTTGAACTTGGCAACTTTGTGATTCAGAGGTGAGTCTGCTACCGTATGAACCACAGTTGATACAGTTGAAATAGATGATCAGCCATGATCTAATTCATGGTGTTTTGTGCTCCCATCTTTCATGTTCCTATGAATACACTACAATATGCTCATTGCTTACAGTGATTGCACTGATGTGGCTAAGCTAAAAATATCAGATCTGCCAACAATGTGCCAAAGTTCCCTTGAGGATTTTTCTTTTAAAAGTAAGATCCACAGGGGCAGAATTTCCTGAGATCTTGAGTCCCACCAGCTGGACCTTGTGAATAATTGTGATTCATAAATCTTAATTTTACTTAATGTTCTCAGTAGCCATTTTTCCAAGGGTTTAACCTCCCTAATCTTCTTTCCATGCCCCTTTTCCCTGTCCTAAGCACTCGCCCATATTCCCCCGACTTGTTAATTCTGTTTCTCTCTCCGAAGATGATGCCTGTCCTGGCAAGATTTTCAGCATTTTCTGTTTTGAATTGAGTTTCCCAGCATCTGCAGTTTTAAGTTAAAAGGGACGTTTTTGGCACCCGGTGTCAACTCAAACTTTTTTAAAATTATTCTTTTGCGAGATGTGTGCGTTGCTGGCTAGGCCAGCCTTTATTGCCCTTCCCTATTTGCCCTTGAGAAGGTGGTGGTGAGCCTACTGGTGTGAAGCGGCCTAGTGCAGAGCAGTCTCGTACCACTTGGCTTTTGTGCTGTTGAGAGTTCCATCAGGATCCCAGCCTTAAGCTATGTAACTATTTTTGTGTTATTGACCCAAGAATCACAATATAATGGCACACTAAAAATCCCAGACCGAGTTAATGACTGATGCTACAAGTATGCTATAATCTAGTCTGCTTAATTAATTCTTGAGCATTAATTTAACATGTGACACAAATCATTTGTAGCAAATAGTTTTTAGTGCCCTATTAAATAATATTCAAAATAAACTTTAATGTTCAGAAGGAACACTGCACTCTCATCTATGTATATAAAATGCTTCACTTATTAATAGTTAATTTGCACTGCCAACATTTCAGCTTCAACAGTGACTTTTTGCAAGACCAGTAAAGCACATTACAGCACAGTTACAGCAGGAAATGTGCCAACCATGAAACAGATTTATCACATGGTCATTTTGTAGGTTAGAGTCCACCATCCAATCGTTCCTTTTGTAGCAGTTTGATACAACTGAGTGAACAGCTGGGCCATTTAAGAGGGCAGTTAAAAGTTAACCACATTGATGTGGGGCTGGAGTGAAGTATAGGCCAGATCAGGTCAGGACAGGCTTTCCTCTGTAAAGGATATGAGTGAACCAGTTAAGTTTTTATGGTAATCTGACAGCTTAATTTTCACTTTTGCTGATACCAGCTTTTTTTATTCTACACTGTCAGATTTTTGTATAAATTGCATTTAAATTCAAATACTAGGTTCCCCCAGATTATTATGTTCGGCCTCTGGATTATTAGGTTTGGTAACAATAGACTGCAGCGGTTCATGAAGGCAGCTCACCACCACGCAGCTTCTCAAGGGCAACTAGTGATTGGCAATAAATGCTGGGCTAGCCAGCGACACCCATGTCCCATGAACTTGTTTTTTAATTCATCCATGGGATGTGGGCGAACTAATAAATAAAAAAATAAATAACCACTGCGCACCCAAGGAAAGATGTTGGTTGGATTTCTGCAGAGGCCTATACTGGTCCCACAATACATCCCACCCTTTGGGAGGGGTTTAGAGTCCAATATTGTCCTATAGTTTAGGTCTGGGTCCAACACATTTCTGTGCCTGTGTCCCATGGTCTGCCACATCATTATTTGTTTAACATTTTATCTCCATTCTTGGGATAAACTGTGTGTCGTCCAGCAATACTTTATCAACCCACCCAGCCTTATCACTTTTAGAATACCTCCAGGTTCTATTTGTGTCTCCTTTTGGTGCTGTAGTCTACAGGCATGGAATCAGTTTTATGTATATGCTGAAGGAACATATTTTTATCGCTAAACTATTATCCCCAATTCCACCTCTTGTTAGATTTGCTTGTCCAACATTAAGTTTGAATGAGCTAGGAGTTTCTTCAGGTAGACAGACAGTACCTTATTAGGTGCTTGCTAAAAAAACTCAGCATCCTTGCCTTCAACTCCAACCACTCCCTGGCTCACTAAACCTGAATCAGGAATGCAACCTTGTTGGTCATTTGATCCCAAGCTGAATATCCAACCTCACCCTCTATTAATCACTGTAACACTTGAACTGTTATGAGGGTTCAGATTTGAATAGAATAAAAAATGATGCTGGCAAAGGTATAGGATTATAAAATTCTTAAACTAATTTTATTGAACTGTGTTTCAAAATCACAAGGCTATTAATAGCACACTGATAGCTAATGGACAAATAACATAATACAGGACCCATTAATGATAAATAAAACTTGCAAACTTAATTATTTCAATTCAGTTGTGTCCTCATTTTATAAACACCCCAGAGAAACTGAATATTCCTAATCCAGTTTGTGTTTTACTTTTTAGATAACAGGACAACAGACCTCTTTCAGCCACCTCCCTCTCTAACTTTAAATTATGAGATCAAAGGTTTACACATCTAGTTGTCTGAATGATATCCACAAAGCTGAATCTTTCACACAGGCCCCAGCTTTGTTCCCCAACCCCATTACTTTAACCCACAGAAAAACTACCAGTCTCTTTCATCCAGGGCTTCTGTCTTTAATTCAACTGGAATCCTGGAACTCCCTTCCAAACAGCACTCTGAGTGTACCTACACCACTTAGACTGCAGTGGTTCAAGAAAGCAGCACTCCACCACCTTCTTAAGGGCAATTAGGGATGGGCATAGTGATGCCCACATCTCATGAATAAATTTAAAAAAAGGAGACTAAAGGGTTACATATTCTCTGAATGGTACACACGATACCCTAGTCCCTGTTCACATCTGAAGCACTAGTCAGATGTCCAGGGGAAAAGATGTCACTTCTGATGCATTGGCCTACACCCAGCTCTACAGCAAAATCAAAGGAAAGGTAGACCTTTCTTATACCCCTCTGCACATGTGTTCAAAACCTGTGGTGATCAGGGATTTGTTACTCCCTGCATAGTCAAAGGGTGATGTTACTTCTCATGGACAGAATCCCTAAGGCCTATTTCAAAATGCCCTTTGTGACTGTTACAAGACCCCCAAAAAGGCCTAGCATAAGCACATAGTTGATGAGCATCACAAAGGTATGTTCCTTACACCTTTCCAGGGCTCCCTTGACCACAATGATAACCCCATGAAATCAGAAGAAGTTTCAAAATTTCATTAATCAGATCCATCCTGTTAATGTCTTGATAATCGTAGGCATTGGTACTATTGGAATGTTTCCTGACCCCTTATAATATCATATTTCAGCTCCTGGAAGTACACTCCACAAGAGTGGCAGTGGAATGGACACAACCAGATGGAAAAAGAAGATGAGGCCAGTCAAAAAAACCTTGTGAAGTACAGAGGACCTTCAAAATTGGGAAACCATCTGGACTGGAGCAAAAGAAATTCCAATGGGCCAGGGCTGGTGGTGGAGTCTTGCTGTCCATTGTCCTGGACAGGACAGGAGGAACTAATTCTAAGGGCAGAATTTTCCTGTTGGTCTGTGGGGGCAGGACCCGCACATCCACGTGTAAAATGACACGCAGTGACATTGGGCAAGCACTCTGCACCATCGCGATATTTCGCTGGGCGGGCACACAATGACATCTGACGTGCGACCGCCACTAATTAACGGGCCACTTAAAGCTCTTGACTCATCATTCGACACAGGTTTTTTGACATCCGTGCAATCTTCGGGTCGGCACACGGGCGCAGCAGGGAGGCAGGTGGGACACATTTGTCTTAACCTCATCCACGGGCAAGATAAGAGGGCTTACTGGGGTCACAACTGTGCTCTCTCAAGTATTGATTTTTCAAAGTTTTTGAAACATGCCCGTGTGATCTGCAATACTTCAAAATGCATACCAGCTGTTTTGTCTGGACTCTTAACCCTCAGGTCAGCACTCTGCAGTGAAGAATCTTTTCTGGGCCTGCAGATTTCTGGAAGCCTTCTCTTAGCCTGGAAATGGGAGCTGAACTGTCCACTGGAGGCAGCTTCTCTGAGGAGGAAGGCAGGGCTTGAAGAGGGAGGAGGCCAGGAGTGACATTCAGCCTCCAGGGGGGCCATTTTTGGGAGGACAGGCACAGGCACAAGGGGCGCAGGGCCAAGAGGTAGTCCAAGGCAGAAGGGGCCGCAGAAGATGCCACTATCCTGCTGCCAGGGTATACAGGCAGCGAAGCAGCTACCTCAATATGTCTGAGGTGTAGTGCCGAAGGAGGCTCCGTCTCTCAAGGGAGACAGTCAACTATATCTGTCAGATGATAGGCCCTGAGATCTCCACTAACTGTATGAGTGGACACCCCATGCCAGTGGTCACATCTGCCCTCAACTTCTATGCCTCTGGCTCCTTCCAGGGGCCGGTGGGTGATCTTTGCTGTGTCTCCCAATCAGCTGTCCACACTTGTGTTAAGCAGGTTAAAGATGCTCTGTTCAGACGCGCATTGACCTTCATCCACTACCGTTGGGACCAGGCAAGCCAGACAGAGTGAGCCAGAGGCTTTGCAGCCATTGCTGGCTTCCCCCGCGTCCAGGTTGCTATAGACTGCACACATGTGGCCAAGGCGCCAGTAGGTGAGCCCGGTGCCTTCGTCAACAGGAAGGGCTTCCACTCCATGAAAGTGCAGATAGTGTGTGATCACAGGATGTTGATTTTTCAAGTCTGTGCAAGGTACCCAGGCAACTCCCACAGCGCCTACATCCTCAGACACTGCCAGGTGCCGGGACTCTTCAGTGCTCCAGCCTGGTTGGATGGATGACTGCTGGGTGACAAGGGCTATCCCCTCAGAAGGTAGTTCATGACGCCTCTACGCCATCCAAGAACAGAAGCTGAGCAGCGATATAATAGGAGTCATGCTTCTACAAGGGCTGTGGTGGAGAGAACCATCAGTCTTCTCAAAATGCGTTTCCGATGCCTGGACCTCTCAGGGGACGCACTCCAGTACCCCCCCCCCCAGGTCGTGTCTCAGTGATAGTGGTTGCATGCTGCGCTCCCCACAATCTTGTGCTGGAAAGGGGGGATGCAGTGGACGATGAAGACGTCGACACAATAGCTGCTGCTGCAAACGATGAGTCCAGCAGTGAGTCCGAGGATGATCACGCACAGAGAAATGCTGAGGGGGTAGACGCTGACCCAGGCATACTCCAGGGAGTCAGGGACAGCTGGGAGGCTTTGATCCAACGAACCTTCAGCTAGCATGCCACAGATGGACCACCAGGACAAGCCTGGGCTATAGGCTCGATACTTGACACCTAAGTGCAAAATCTGCCAGGTTAGGAACAGTAATTAAGGGCCTTGTTAATAAAACTGAATGTCCAACAAAGCACTCATTATAGTTTTGGAAACCATACACATGCAGAAGAAAAGAGGCACCCTCAGCCATGGTGACATATATGAATTTAATATGTCAAGCAAACAAACTCATTCCAAAAAAAAAGACAATGGTGTTACAAATCAAAACAAATCATAAGGACCTCATCTCAGGTGAACACAAAAGTACCAGTAAAAAACCTGTGGTGTGCCTAAGATGCCTTATGTTTTCGTTTCCGGGTGCTATGTCTTGGTGCTGCCACATCGCTCGGAGTGGCATCTGAGACAGCCTGCTGGCTCTGCTGTCCTGTTGGGCTTGATGACCTTGGCGGGCGTCCTCTGTCCCATGGAGCCAGCTCTGGCCCCGCCTGGGAGGGAGCTGCCAGTTCCACAGCTGGCATCTCTCTAGTCGTTGTAGCTTCACCGGATGCTACCATCACTGGGAGAGGGGCGAAGGAGCTGCTGCCCTTATCCGAAGTGCCTTGAGAGGAGCCTGCTGACGCGCCAGACAGCTGCTGCACCGACGTGAGGTTGCTTCGGACCTCTCTGCTCACCGTGGTTGGATGGGCACCGAGCTGGGAAAGTTGGTGCCCAAACCATCTCCCACATTGGCACTGACTAGCTGAGGTCAATGCCGATGTGAAGGCTTGCTGGTCCGAGCGCATCCCCAGGAAGCCCTGACGGGTCTCCTGGAGCAGCCTCTCCACAAGAGTCATCACTCTCTCCATGGAGGATGCATGGCACTCTGACATGTGGCTCATTGCTTTGGTGATTGTCTGCGTAGACTCCTCCACCACAGACACCAAGACAAGCATAGCCTCTTGTATCTCCCCCAGATGCTCCCACACATACAGCCATATTTCATGTGCTTGCTGCATTGCAGATGACTCCAGAGGCACATCATCAGGCACCGACTGAGCATGTGCCTGGTCCCCTGCAGTCCTCCGGCTGCTGGCGCCATGAGCACTCTCTGTCTCTGCCAGCTCCTCTGGCGAGTATGAAGTGCCCTCACTGCCATGCCCTGGGACACAAGCCGATGTTCTAATTCCCACCGCGGTGCTAGTATCAGCGCTGGTGCCTGCGTCACAGAAATGGTGTGACACTGGAGAGACTTCAAGGCCCTCAGGTATGAGAGGGGGCCTCTGCTGCTCCTCCTCCTGGCCCTGCTGCAATGATGCTGAAAGGAAGAACAAGAACAGTGGATCAGTTAAAGTGGAGACAATGTCAATATGCATCCCCGTCCTCTGGATTATTATGAGCTCATCCTTCCATCACCAATGGTCAAGCCATGTTGCAAAATTAAATCAATTAACATTTAGCACTGCCATGGCTGTTGGAAGAACAACGCTGACCTCACTGTTGGGCATACATACCTGCCCATGGCACCCTAGCCTCACCAACAGCAGTGGACCTGGGCACATGGCGTCTCTCCAGATGCAGGGCCTCCTGCTCAAAGCGGCTAAGAATGGCGATCTGTGCCTGGCTGCTGCCAGTCCTCAGACGCTATGCTGCATTATAGCATTCTTCTCCTGAAAATGAGAAACGAGTATTGATTAGTGCAAATTGCACAAGGACTCTCTTCACGCACGGCCCACCCCAACCAGAGTGGTATGTATCAGGGCTCTAGTGCCCTCTCACCCCGCTGCTGCTGAATACTTACACAAAGATGCTAGGCCTGCTCCCCACCTCCCCACCCTCCCTTGGACATATGCTGCCTACATCACATTAGGCATCATACAGAATATCCTTCCATAGCAAGGAGGTGTAAGCATGTGGAATGCAGAGCACAGCAGATGGTTCATTGCCATGCCACCTTGAAACTCCCCTTTCAGCATGTCATCACCCTGACTTGGACATGCCCTGGAGTTCAAACACAGTGCCTAGATGCAGCTCCTCCAGGTTGCCCCCAAACCAGTCATGTGGGACTTAGAGTAACACATGCTGCGGGGGCAAAACACATCTCTTCATCACCCTCTCAGGCTGACCTCAGCATGAGCAGTATCTGCTGGCCCACCCAGCAAAGCTCAAATGCCTTCAATGATTCAGTGCAGTCACTGCACTCGGACTTGGGGCGGAGAGGGGGGGCAGCAGTGGGGTAAGCCGACTTGCTGGGTTAAATGCCCAATGGCAACATGGTACTCACCTGGCTCACCACCTCCGCCACCTCCTCCCAGGCACGCTTTGTCATGTGGGGGGGACCTGCTCCGCCCTAACTGGGGAACCAGTGCCTCCCGCCGTGCTGCCACTTCCTCGAAGAGGGCAGCAAGGCAGTCATCCAAAAAATGAGGGGCAAACTGGCCCCCAGCCCTACCCTCCAGTCTGGTCTGTCCCGTCCCGCTGCCCTACCTTCCAGACTGACCTGCTCTGCTGCCCTACCCTCCAGCCTGACCTGTCCCATCCCGCTGATTTACCATCCAGCCTGACCTGCTCCGCTGCCCTACCCTCCAGCCTGACCTGTCCGGTCCCGCTGCCCTACCCTCCAGCCTGACCTGCTCTGCTGCCCTACCCTCCAGTCTGACATGCTCCGCTGCCCTACCCTCCAGCCTGACCTGTCCTGTCCCGCAGCTCTACCCTCCAGCCTGACCTGCTCCACTGCCCTACCCTCCAGCCTGACCTGTCCCGTCCTGCTGCCCTACCCTCCAGACTGACCTGCTCCGCTGCTCTACCCTCCAGCCTGACCTGTTCTGTTGCCCTACCCTCCAGCCTGACCTGTTCCGTTGCCCTACCCTCCAGACTGACCTGCTCCACTGCCCTACCCTCCAGCCTGACCTGCTCCGCTGCCCTACCCTCCAGACTGACTTGTCCCGTCCCGCTGCTCTACCCTCCAGCCTGACCTGCTCCACTGCCCTACCCTCCAGCCTGACCTGCTCCGCTGCCCTACCCTCCAGCCTGACATGATCCGCTGCCCTACCCTCCAGACAGACCTGCTCCCCTGCTCTACCCTCCAGCCTGACCTGCTCCACTGCCCTACCCTCCAGCCTGACCTGCTCCGCTGCCCTACCCTCCAGACTGACCTGCTCCGCAGCTCTAAGCTCCAGCCTGACCTGTCCCGTCCTGCTGCCCTACCCTCCAGCCTGACCTGCTCCGCTGCCCTACCCTCCAGCCTGACCTGCTCGGCTGCCCTGCCCTGCAGCCTGACCTGTCCCGTCCCGCTGCCCTACCCTCCAGCCTGACCTGCTCCACTGCCCTACCCTCCAGCGTGACCTGCTCCGCTGCCCTACCCTCCAGCCTGACCTGCTCCGCTGCCCTACCCTCCAGACTGACCTGCTCCACTGCCGTACCCTCCAGCCTGACCTGCTCCGCTGCCCTACCCTCCAGACTGACCAGTCCCGTCCCGCTGCCCTACCCTCCAGCCTGACCTGCTCCGCTGCCCTACCCTCCAGCCTGACATGCTCCCCTGCCCTACCCTCCAGCCTGACCTGCTCCACTGTCCTGCCCTCCAGCCTGACCTGCTCCGCTGCCCTACCCTCCAGCCTGACCTGCTCCCCTGCCCTACCCTCCAGCCTGACCTGTCCCGTCCCGCTGCCCTACCCTCCAGCCTGACCTGCTCCGCTGCCCTAACTTCCAGCCTGATCTGCTCCAATGCCCTACCCTCCAGCCTGACATGCTCCACTGCCCTACCCTCCAGCCTGACCTGTCCCGTCCCGCTGCTCTACCCTCCAGACTGACATGCTCCGCTGCCCTACCCTCCAGCCTGACATGATCCGCTGCCCTACCCTCCAGACAGACCTGCTCCCCTGCTCTACCCTCCAGCCTGACCTGCTCCACTGCCCTACCCTCCAGCCTGACCTGCTCCGCTGCCCTACCCTCCAGACTGACCTGCTCCGCAGCTCTAAGCTCCAGCCTGACCTGTCCCGTCCTGCTGCCCTACCCTCCAGCCTGACCTGCTCCGCTGCCCTACCCTCCAGCCTGACCTGCTCGGCTGCCCTGCCCTGCAGCCTGACCTGTCCCGTCCCGCTGCCCTACCCTCCAGCCTGACCTGCTCCACTGCCCTACCCTCCAGCGTGACCTGCTCCGCTGCCCTACCCTCCAGCCTGACCTGCTCCGCTGCCCTACCCTCCAGACTGACCTGCTCCACTGCCGTACCCTCCAGCCTGACCTGCTCCGCTGCCCTACCCTCCAGACTGACCAGTCCCGTCCCGCTGCCCTACCCTCCAGCCTGACCTGCTCCGCTGCCCTACCCTCCAGCCTGACATGCTCCCCTGCCCTACCCTCCAGCCTGACCTGCTCCACTGTCCTGCCCTCCAGCCTGACCTGCTCCGCTGCCCTACCCTCCAGCCTGACCTGCTCCCCTGCCCTACCCTCCAGCCTGACCTGTCCCGTCCCGCTGCCCTACCCTCCAGCCTGACCTGCTCCGCTGCCCTAACTTCCAGCCTGATCTGCTCCAATGCCCTACCCTCCAGCCTGACATGCTCCACTGCCCTACCCTCCAGCCTGACCTGTCCCGTCCCGCTGCTCTACCCTCCAGACTGACATGCTCCACTGCCCTACCCTCCAGCCTGACCTGCTCCGCTGCCCTACCCTCCAGACTGACCTGTCCCGTCCCACTGCCCTACCCTCTAGCCTGACCTGTCCCGTCCCGCTGCCCTAGCGTCCAGCCTGACCTGCTCCGCTGCCCTATCCTCCAGCCTGACCTGCTCCGCTGCCCTACCCTCCAGCTTGACATGCTCCCCTGCCCTACCCTCCAGCCTGACCTGCTCCACTGCCCTACCCTCCAGCCTGACCTGCTCCGCTGCCCTACCCTCCAGACGGACCTGTCCCGTCCCGCTGCCCTACCCTCCAGCCTGACCTGCTCCGCTGCCCTATCTTCCAGCCTGATCTGCTCCACTGCCCTACCCTCCAGCCTGACCTGCTCCCCTGCCCTACCCTCCAGCCTGACCTGTCCCGTCCCGCTGCTCTACCCTCCAGCCTGACCTGCTCCCCTGCCCTACCCTCCAGTCTGACATGCTCCGCTGCCCTACCCTCCAGCCTGACCTGCTCCGCTGCCCTACCCTCCAGCCTGACCTGCTCCACTGCCCTACCCTCCAGCCTGACCTGCTCCGCTGCCCTACCCTCCAGCCTGACATGATCCGCTGCCCTACCCTCCAGACAGACCTGCTCCCCTGCTCTACCCTCCAGCCTGACCTGCTCCACTGCCCTACCCTCCAGCCTGACCTGCTCCGCTGCCCTACCCTCCAGACTGACCTGCTCCGCTGCTCTAAGCTCCAGCCTGACCTGTCCCGTCCCGCTGCCCTACCCTCCAGCCTGACCTGCTCCGCTGCCCTACCCTCCAGCCTGACCTGCTCGGCTGCCCTGCCCTGCAGCCTGACCTGTCCCGTCCCGCTGCCCTACCCTCCAGCCTGACCTGCTCCACTGCCCTACCCTCCAGCCTGACCTGCTCCACTGCCCTGCCCTCCAGCCTGACCTGCTCCGCTGCCCTACCCTCCAGCCTGACCTGCTCCCCTGCCCTACCCTCCAGCCTGACCTGTCCCGTCCCGCTGCCCTACCCTCCAGCCTGACCTGCTCCGCTGCCCTAACTTCCAGCCTGATCTGCTCCAATGCCCTACCCTCCAGCCTGACATGCTCCACTGCCCTACCCTCCAGCCTGACCTGTCCCGTCCCGCTGCTCTACCCTCCAGACTGACATGCTCCACTGCCTTACCCTCCAGCCTGACCTGCTCCGCTGCCCTACCCTCCAGACTGACCTGTCCCGTCCCACTGCCCTACCCTCTAGCCTGACCTGTCCCGTCCCGCTGCCCTAGCGTCCAGCCTGACCTGCTCCGCTGCCCTACCCTCCAGCCTGACCTGCTCCGCTGCCCTACCCTCCAGCTTGACATGCTCCCCTGCCCTACCCTCCAGCCTGACCTGCTCCACTGCCCTACCCTCCAGCCTGACCTGCTCCGCTGCCCTACCCTCCAGACAGACCTGTCCCGTCCCGCTGCCCTACCCTCCAGCCTGACCTGCTCCGCTGCCCTAACTTCCAGCCTGATCTGCTCCACTGCCCTACCCTCCAGCCTGACCTGCTCCCCTGCCCTACCCTCCAGCCTGACCTGTCCCGTCCCGCTGCTCTACCCTCCAGCCTGACCTGCTCCACTGCCCTACCCTCCAGCCTGACCCGCTCCGCTGCCCTACCCTCCAGCCTGACCTGCTCCGCTGCCCTACCCTCCAGACTGACCTGCTCCACTGCCGTACCCTCCAGCCTGACCTGCTCCGCTGCCCTACCCTCCAGACTGACCAGTCCCGTCCCGCTGCCCTACCCTCCAGCCTGACCTGCTCCGCTGCCCTACCCTCCAGCCTGACATGCTCCCCTGCCCTACCCTCCAGCCTGACCTGCTCCACTGCCCTGCCCTCCAGCCTGACCTGCTCCGCTGCCCTACCCTCCAGCCTGACCTGCTCCCCTGCCCTACCCTCCAGCCTGACCTGTCCCGTCCCGCTGCCCTACCCTCCAGCCTGACCTGCTCCGCTGCCCTAACTTCCAGCCTGATCTGCTCCAATGCCCTACCCTCCAGCCTGACATGCTCCACTGCCCTACCCTCCAGCCTGACCTGTCCCGTCCCGCTGCTCTACCCTCCAGACTGACATGCTCCACTGACCTACCCTCCAGCCTGACCTGCTCCGCTGCCCTACCCTCCAGACTGACCTGTCCCGTCCCACTGGCCTACCCTCTAGCCTGACCTGTCCCGTCCCGCTGCCCTAGCGTCCAGCCTGACCTGCTCCGCTGCCCTACCCTCCAGCCTGACCTGCTCCGCTGCCCTACCCTCCAGCTTGACATGCTCCCCTGCCCTACCCTCCAGCCTGACCTGCTCCACTGCCCTACGCTCCAGCCTGACCTGCTCCGGTGCCCTACCCTCCAGCCTGACCTGCTCCGCTGCCCTACCCTCCAGACAGACATGTCCCGTCCCGCTGCCCTACCCTCCAGCCTGACCTGCTCCGCTGCCCTATCTTCCAGCCTGATCTGCTCCACTGCCCTACCCTCCAGCCTGACCTGCTCCCCTGCCCTACCCTCCAGCCTGACCTGTCCCGTCCCGCTGCTCTACCCTCCAGCCTGACCTGCTCCGCTGCTCTACCGTCCAGCCTGACCTGCTCCACTGCCCTACCCTCCAGCCTGACCCGCTCCGCTGCCCTACCCTCCAGCCTGACCTGCTCCGCTGCCCTACCCTCCAGACAGACCTGTCCCGTCCCGCTGCCCTACCCTCCAGCCTGACCTGCTCCGCTGCACTATCTTCCAGCCTGATCTGCTCCACTGCCCTACCCTCCAGCCTGACCTGCTCCGCTGCCCTATCCTCCAGTCTGACATGCTCCCCTGCCCTACCCTCCAGCCTGACCTGCTCCGCTGCCCTACCCTCCAGCCTGACCTGCCCGGCTGCCCTACCCTCCAGCCTGACCTGCTCCACTGCCCTACCCTCCAGCCTGACCTGCTCCGCTGCCCTACCCTCCAGCCTGACATGCTCCGCTGCCCTACCCTCCAGCCTGACCTGCTCCGCTGCCCTACCCTCCAGCCTGACCTGCTCCGCTGCCCTACCCTCCAGCCTGACCTGCTCCACAGCCCTACCCTCCAGCCTGACCTGTCCCGTCCCGCTGCCCTACCCTCCAGCCTGACCTGCTCCACTGCCCTACCCTCCAGCCTGACCTGTCCCGTCCCACTGCCCTACCCTCCAGCCTGACCTGCTCCGCTGCTCTACCCTCCAGCCTGACATGCTCCGCTGCCCTACCCTCCAGCCTGACATGCTCCGCTGCCCTACCCTCCAGCCTGACATGCTCCGCTGCCCTATCCTCCAGCCTGACCTGTCCCATCCCGCTGCTCTACCTTCCAGACTGACCTGCTCCACTGCCCTATCCTCCAGCCTGACCTGTCCCATCCCGCTGCTCTACCCTCCAGCCTGACCTGTCCCGTCCCACTGCTGTACCCTCCAGCCTGACCTGCTCTGCTGCCCTACCCTCCAGCCTGACCTGCTCCACTGCCCTACCCTCCAGCCTGACCTGCTCCACTGCCCTACCCTCCAGCCTGACCTGCTCCGCTGCCCTGCCCTTCAGCCTGACCTGTCCCGTCCCGCTGCCCTACACTCCAGCCTGACCTGCTCCACTGCCCTACCCTCCAGCCTGACCTGCTCCGCTGCCCTACCCTCCAGCCTGACCTGCTCCACTGCCCTACCCTCCAGCCTGACCTGCTCCGCTGCCCTACCCTCCAGCCTGACATGCTCCGCTGCCCTACCCTCCAGACTGACTTGTCCCGTCCCGCTGCTCTACCCTCCAGCCTGACCTGCTCCACTGCCCTACCCTCCAGCCTGACCTGCTCCACTGCCCTACCCTCCAGCCTGACCTGCTCCACTGCCCTACCCTCCAGCCTGACCTGCTCCGCTGCCCTACCCTCCAGCCTGACATGCTCCACTGCCCTACCCTCCAGCCTGACCTGCTCCACTGCCCTACCCTCCAGCCTGACCTGCTCCGCTGCCCTACCCTCCAGCCTGACATGCTCCGCTGCCCTACCCTCCAGCCTGACCTGCTCCACTGCACAACCCTCCAGCCTGACATGCTCCGCTGCCCTATCCTCCAGCCTGACCTGTCCCATCCCACTGCTCTACCTTCCAGACTGACCTGCTCCACTGCCCTACCCTCCAGCCTGACCTGCTCCGCTGCTCTACCCTCCAGCCTGACCTGCTCCGCTGCTCTACCCTCCAGCCTGATCTGTCCCGTCCCGCTGCCCTACCCTCCAGCCTGACCTGCTCCGCTGCCCTACCCTCCAGCCTGACCTGCTCCACTGCCCTACCCTCCAGCCTGACCTGTCCAGTCCCGCTGCCCTACCCTCCAGCCTGACATTCTCCGCTGCCCTACCCTCCAGACAGACCTGCTCTACTGCCCCACCCTCCAGCCTGAACTGCTCCGCTGCCCTACCCTCCAGCCTGACCTGTCCCGTCCCGCTGCTCTACCCTCCAGACTGATCTGCTCCCCTGCCCTACCCTCCAGCCTGACCTGCTCCGCTGCCCTAGCCTCCAGCCTGACCTGCTCCGCTGCCCTACCCTCCAGCCTGACCTGCTCTGCTGCCCTACCCTCCAGCCTGACCTGCTCCGCTGCCCTACCCTCCAGCCTGACCTGCTCCGCTGCCCTACCCTCCAGACTGAGCTGTCCCGTCCTGCTGCACTACCCTCCAGACTGACCTGCTCCACTGCTCTACCCTCCAGCCTGACCTGTCCCGTCCCCCTGCCCTACCCTCCAGCCTGACCTGCTCCGCTGCTCTACGCTCCAGCCTGACCTGTCCTGTCCCGCTGCCCTACACTCCAGTCTGACCTGCTCCGCTGCCCTACCCTCCAGCCTGACCTGCTCCGCTGCACTGCCCTCCAGCCTGACCTGTCCCGTCCCGCTGCCCTACCTTCCAGCCTGACCTGCTCCGCTGCCCTACCCTCTAGCCTGACCTGCTCCGCTGCTCTACCCTCCACCCTGACCTGCTCCCCTGCCCTACCCTCCAGCCTGACATGCTCCGCTGCCCTACCCTCCAGCCTGACCTGCTCCGCTGCCCTACCCTCCAGCCTGACCTGCTCCGCTGCCCTACCCTCCAGCCTGACATGCTCCGCTCCCCTACCCTCCAGCCTGACCTGTCCCGTCCCGCTGCCCTACCCTCCAGCCTGACCTGTCCCGTCCCGCTGCCCTACCCTCCAGCCTGACCTGCTCCGCTGCCCTACCCTCCAGCCTGACCTGCTCCACTGCCCTACCCTCCAGCCTTACCTGCTCCGCTGCCCTACCCTCCAGCCTGACCTGCTCCACTGCCCTACCCTCCAGCCTGACCTGTCCCGTCCCGCTGCCCTACCCTCCAGCCTGACATTCTCCGCTGCCCTACCCTCCAGCCTGACCTGCTCCGCTGCCCTACCCTCCAGCCTGACCTGCTCTACTGCCCTACCCTCCAGCCTGACCTGCTCCGCTGCTCTACCCTCCAGCCTGACCTGTCCCGCTGCTCTACCCTCCAGCCTGACCTGTCCCGCTGCTCTACCCTCTAGCCTGACCTGTCCCGCTGCTCTACCCTCCAGCCTGACCTGCTCCACTGCTCTACCCTCCAGCCTGACCTGCTCTGCTGACCTACCCTCCAGCCATCCTGCTCCACTGCCCTACTCTCCAGCCTGACCTGCTCCCCTGCCCTACCCTCCAGCCTGACCTGCTCCGCTGCCCTACCCTCCAGCCTGACCTGCTCCGCTGCCCTACCCTCCAGCCTGACCTGCTCCGCTGCCCTACCCTCCAGCCTGACCTGCTCCGCTGCCCTACCCTCCAGCCTGACCTGCTCCGCTGCCCTACCCTCCAGCCTGACATGCTCCGCTCCCCTACCCTCCAGCCTGACCTGTCCCGCTGCTCAACCCTCCAGCCTGACCTGTCCCGTCCCGCTGCCCTACCCTCCAGCCTGACCTGTCCCGTCCCGCTGCCCTACCCTCCAGCCTGACCTGCTCCGCTGCCCTACCCTCCAGCCTGACCTGCTCCACTGCCCTACCCTCCAGCCTTACCTGCTCCGCTGCCCTACCCTCCAGCCTGACCTGCTCCACTGCCCTACCCTCCAGCCTGACCTGTCCCGTCCCGCTGCTCTACCCTCCAGCCTGACATTCTCCGCTGCCCTACCCTCCAGCCTGACCTGCTCCGCTGCCCTACCCTCCAGCCTGACCTGCTCTACTGCCCTACCCTCCAGCCTGACCTGCTCCGCTGCTCTACCCTCCAGCCTGACCTGTCCCGCTGCTCTACCCTCCAGCCTGACCTGTCCCGCTGCTCTACCCTCTAGCCTGACCTGTCCCGCTGCTCTACCCTCCAGCCTGACCTGCTCCGCTGCTCTACCCTCCAGCCTGACCTGCTCTGCTGCCCTACCCTCCAGCCATCCTGCTCCACTGCCCTACTCTCCAGCCTGACCTGCTCCCCTGCCCTACCCTCCAGCCTGACCTGCTCCGCTGCCCTACCCTCCAGCCTGACCTGCTCCGCTGCCCTACCCTCCAGCCTGACCTGCTCCACTGCCCTACCCTCTGGACTGGCCTGTTCACCAAAAGCCCTCTGGTGAGCCCTTCCCCTTGCCATTGTGAGCAACCTTGCAAAGGCAGCAAGCACTTCATATAAACAGGACGCCAGGTCGCCATTTGACCCAGTGGACAGTGCACTCCCGCTGCCACCCGCCCACTCCCATTATCCTCGGGAGTCGCGCATTATGCTGGGCAGGCCTTAATTGGCCCACCCGTGTAAAATGGTGGCATGGACCCAATCGGGTCTGCGCCTGCTCCCCCCATGCCAACCAGAAAATTCAGCCCTAAGCGTAAGGAGAATTACACGTTCTCAGTCATTTTGTTGCCTGTATCCTGTTTTAAGATATCCCAAGTTGAAGTGAATTGAACAGGTTTTCCTTAATATATTTTCGCTCTCCTAAGCCTTGTGTTTCCACAAAGATCAAGCTAGCAAATTCAATAGTGGCCAATCCAACTTATGTGTAATCTTATAGTGTAACAGGCATAACTATAGTCATAGCATGGAGTTGAAAATTAAGCAATTACATTATAATTTCAGGCTTTTTCAGTCCATATTACATCACCAATACAAATTATTCCAATCTCCAAAACTTAAGTCTACCTTTAGTTAGCCCCCTCCCTCCATTCTGCCGAAAGTCAAGGGAAACCATTTCGACCTCATTTTCAAGACCTTCAGATTCAGCTTCTTCAGTTCCTCCTGCACCAGCCTCCCCAGCATCCCCTTACGTAAGTCCAGCTTAACTGACTGCATTCTGTCTCTCAGCCATCCTCTCTGTCCTCCATTGGCTCCCAGTCCCTCCAATAATGAACTCAAAATCCTTGTTCTAATTTATCTAACCCTGTGTGAGCTCACCTAACACCACCTCTCGAAGCCTTCCATAAATCAGCATTCCAATACATGCCTTTTGATGCTACTTTCCTGAACATACCCCTCCCTCTGCCAATGGCCAGCTGATACCGAGTCTCTGAAATTCTCTCCCTCAAGCTTATGCCTTGCTAATTCTCTCCCCACCTTCAAAAGAATGCTCAAAAACCTGGGCCAGAATTTTCAATAAACTGAGCTGCCCGTCCACCCTTAAGGTTGGCGGGCAGGCAAAGAGCCCAGGCTGCCTTTGCATTTTTCATGGAACCTCATCCACAGGCCAGATGAGGTTTCATGAAGTGTTAATAAATTAAATAAAAATTTTTAAAAACATTCATTGGCATGTCCCAGTTCATGTGAGACACTGTCACATGAGGGAATATGTCTTAAAATATTTTCTTCTCTTTATTTAAATTTTGAAAACTTAAATTAATCTCACTGAGGCACCTCTGTGCCTCAGGGAGATTTCTGTGCTCCTTCATGCGCATGCACGAAAGAGAGTATATCCTGACTCAGAGAACCTCCCCCCTTAGCCCACAGAGGGAGCGCTCAGCGCTTCCGGGCGCACGTTGGGATGCCTTAATTGGCCCGCCCACGTAAATTGGCGGCGCGGACCCAATCCCCCCCACACACCCCCCACCTCCCCCCCGACAGAAGGAAATTTCTCCCCCTACTTTTTCTGATTGTGATTCTAGCTTTCTTCCTAACTCATTAACAGTTGTATACTATCTGATTGCCAGCACATTTATATTAAATTAAAAATAGGGCATAAGTGCAAGTTTTGTTGCTGTTAGCATCTGCTTTATGTTACGAGTGTGTTTTTTTAAAGAAAAAGATACAATTTCTAATGTCTTTTTTTGTGGCTGGATTTTTAATAAACCGTAATACCACTTAGACGATGGAAAGACTGTCAACCAGCCAAATGTGTAACTTGCATTCCACCCCCATGTGAGATGAAAGGAACAGACTCTCATATTCCACATCCACCCCACCCGGAGACCGTGAAAGTCAACTTCCTGTTGACTTTTACACTATTACTCTTCAAAAGTTCCTGAGATGAGACATCAAAAATGTAATTACCTGTACTACAGCACAACATCAAGAGCAGATATGGTAATCAAATTCCTCTGATTTTACGAAGTCAGGAGAGAGTTTGGAAGGATATACTGAAAGGCTGCAAAAGCCGGGTGTAATAACTCGATGCGGCTTCCGGTTTGGTGAAGAAAAGGCTAAACTTCATTTAGGAGGCATGTGGAGGTGCTTGCACACTAGATGTGATCTCTCCGTCAGAAGCCCCGCTCAAAGGATTACCCACACAATAAGCTTATTGATTGAAGCACTCGTTATCACATCACACGATGAGTGATTGCCAGGAGGGAGGAGAAATACATCTAGTTACTACACGGGGTTTCTCTCTCTATCTCTTTCTCCCACTCTCTATCTCTTGGAAGTATTATTCTTGGATATTGCATAGTAACCATCTGAAGAAGAGGGATCTACTTCATACCAAGATCTTTTGGGAATAAAACGTGGAAATCTGTTCTGTATAGCTATACCCAGAAAGACAACTGGACAAAATGGCTGCAGCATGGAATCACCACATCGAACCAGCCAAAGGACATTTAAACGTGTATTTCTTAGATTGTTTATTTTCTTCGCGAACTGTAAAGTATCTTTAATATTTTATTCTACCATCTGTACTAATGTGCAGGTAGGGCCTAGGGAATGTGTGTGTGTATGAATCGTGCTTGTAATTTACCTAGTTTTTTTTAAAGTTAGGAAGTAGCTTCAATAAACTTATCCCGTCCTTTGATTTAACTGAGAAAACCCATCTGATTGATTCTTTATAATCTGAAAGTGTGCATAGTGGGACTGCTGCAGTATTGGCAAAGCATATCCTCACTAAATTCACAACAAAACCATGTTACAGTTAGACTTGGAGTGGTAAATTACATGAGTCAATTTTTACCCATCCTCACAAGGTCATAACATTTGTCATTCCAAGTTGCACGATGCCCACTCATTGCCTCGTGTCATAATGCAACCATTCTGGCACAGGCTGGGCTGCTAATCAAACGGGCTGTTTTGTCCTGGATTCTCGAGTGCTGTTGGAGCTGCGCTCATCCAGACAAATGGAGACCCCTGGTGCCCATTCTGCCAAAGTGATTTTGGATTCTTCACTAAAAACATGAAGTTTTTAAAGAACCCTGCCAAGACAAAATTTTTGAAATACCAGTCTACTCTGAGTTTATTTTTAACACATATCAAGCTTCCTGTGGATTTCAAACAAATATCAAATGGATCCCATGTTCATCATAATCTATTTCCTCTGGGAAAAACCGCAGAGATGAGGTTGCAACCCATTTATCCAAAATAAGAATTTTGGTTTTCAGCTACCAGCCTTTGGGTGCCTGAGATGCTGTAAATTAGTGTTAGTTTCATTTTATGCAGGATCATCTGCAGATTGTAAAACATTAAACAGATGTTTATGTTTCAGCTGACCTCTTCTTGACCCTTTTTTCCCACAACTATCGGAAGGCCAACTCCCCACATCCTCAATTTCCTCTCTGGGACATGGTGATTTCTGCTCTGGATGCAGATTTCCGGCTGCTGACACCCTACAGTACCTTAACCTTATCCTTCATTTGTGCATGCACTATTTAACTGGTTTTCATCAACTGAGCCCCATCACATCTTAACATAAAATGAATTTCTGCCAGAGGTCACATGAATGGGAATCTGAACTAATTTTCTTCCCCTCACTATCTTAGGGACACAGAGGCTTAACTTGGCTGAGCTCAACTACCACAGTACACACAGGGATGTAAACGTGGAACCTCCAGTCTGCTTCTTTCAGTGTCACTAGTTTTAAATGGTGGTTTCAAACTCAAGTCATTACTCAATTTCCTTTTAATAAAAATAAAATCATCTTCTTACTGTTGCTTTCATTGCTTTTCTCGTCAAGTGCATTGAACACTGGATGTGACAATCAAGCGAGCTGCTTTGTCCTGGACGGTAACAAGCTTCTTGAGTGCTGTGGAAGCCGCATTCATCCAGGCAAGTGGGGAGTATTGCATCACACTCCTGGCTTGTGCCTTGTAGATGGTGGACAGGCTTTGGGGAGTCAGGAGGTGAGTTACTCATCGCCTCTGACCTGCTCTTGTAGCCACAATATTTATATGGACAGTCCAGTTCAGTTTCTGGTCATTGGTAACTCCCAGGATGTTGATAGTGGGGGATTCAGTGAGGGTAATACCTTTGAATGTCAAGCAGCAATCGTTAGGTTCTCTCTTGTTGGAGATGGTCATTGCCAGATATTTGTGTAGCACGAATGGTACTTGCCACTTTTTAGCCCAAGCCTGGATATTGCCCAGGTCTTGCTGCATTTGGACATGGGATGCTTCAGTATCTGAGGATTTGCGAATGGTGCTGAACATTGTGCAATCATCAGCGAACATCCCCACTTCTGACCTTATGATGGAAGGAGTATCATTGATGAAGCAGCTGAAGATGGTTAGGCCAAGGACACTAACCTGAGGAACTCCTGCCGTGATGTCCTGGAGCTGAGATGATTGACCTCCAACAACCACAACCATCTTCCTTTTTGCTAAGTATGACTCCAACCAGCGGAGAGTTTTCCCCCTGATTCCCATTGACTCCAGTTTTGCTAGGGCTCCTTGATGCCACACTCAGTCAAATGCTGCCTTGATGTCAAAGGCAGTCACTCCTGCCTCACCTCGCGAGTTCAGCTCTTTTATCCATGTTTGAACCAAGGCTGTAATAAAGTCAGGAGCTCACCTTGGCGGAACCCAAACTGGGCATCAGTGAGCAGGTTATTGCTAAGCAAGTGCCACTTGATGGCACTGTTGATGACCCCTTCCATTACTTTACTGACAAAGGAGAGCAGACTGTTGGGGCGGTAATTGGCCAGGTTGAATTTGTCCTAATTTTCATGTACAGGACATAGCTGGGCAATTTTCTACATTGCTGTGTAGATTCCAGTATTGTAGCTGTACTGGAACAGCTTGACTAGGGGCACAACAAGTTCTGGAGCACAAGTCTTCAGTACTATTGCCAGTATATTGTCAGGTTCCATAGCCTTTGTCAGGCATTTCTTGATATCACGTGGAGTGAATCGAATTGGCTGAAGATTGGCATCTGTGATGCTGGGGACCTCCGGTGGAGGCCGAGATGTGTCATCCACTCGACACTTCTGGCTGAAGATTTTTGTGAATGCTTTAGGCTTATCTTTTGCACTGATGTGCTAGGCTCCTCCATCATTGAGGATAGGGATATTTGTGGAGCCTCCTCCTCCTTCAGTGAGTTGTTTAATTGTGTACCACCATTCAAGACTCGATGTGGCAGTACTGCAGAGCTTTGATCTGATCCAATGGCTGTGGAATCCCTTAGCTCTGTCTATCATTTGCTGCTTATGCTGTTTTGCATGCAAGTCCTATGTTTTAGCTTCACTAGGTTGACACCTCATTTTAGATATGCCTATTGCTGCTACTGGCATGTCCTCCTGCACTCTTCATTGGACCAGGGTTGATTCCCTGACTTGGTCATAATGGTCGAGTGAGGGATATGATGGGCCTTGGGGTGACAGATTGTGGTTTAATACAATTCTACTGCTGCTGATGGCGCCTCATGGATGCCCAGTCTTGAGCTGCTCGATCTGTTCAAAATATTAACACAGTGGTAATGCCACACAATATGATGGAGGGTATCCTGAATGTGAAGACGGGACTTCGCCTCCACTATGACTGTGTGGTGGTCATTCCTACCAAAACTATCATGGACAGATGCATCTGCGGCAGGCAGGTTGATAAGGATGCGGTCAAGTATATTTTTCCCTCTTATTGGTTCCCATACCACTACCCACAGACCTAGTCCAGCAGCTATGCCTTTTAGCACTTGGTCAGCTGGGTCAGTAGCGGTGCTACCGAGCCACTCCTGGTGATGGACATTGAAGTCTCCCACCCAGACTACATTCTGTGCCCTTGCCACCCTGCACCCTCAGTGCTTCCTCCTAGTGATGTTCAACGTGGAGGAGCACTGATTCATCAGCTGAGGTGGGGGGGGGGGGGGGGGTGGGGGGGGGGGGGGGGGCGCGGGGGGCAGGGGTGGTGCTACACAGTAATCAGCAGGAGTTTTCCTTGCCCAGGTTTGACCTGATGCCTTGAGATTTCATGGGGGCAGGAGTTGATGTTGAGGACTCCCAGGGCAACTCCCTCCTGACTGCACCACCTCTGCTGTCCTGTCCCACTGGCATAACAGACCCAGGGATGGTGATGGTGGTGTCTGGGACATGATCTGCAAGTTTTGGTTCCGTGAGTATGGCTATGTCAGGCTGTCACTTAACTTGTCTGTGAACAGCTCTCCCAATTTGGGCACAACCCCCCCAGATGTTATTAAGCGTTGACAGGGCTGGGTTTGCTGTTGTCGTTTCTGGTGCCTAGATTGATGCCAGGTGGTCTGTCCAGTTTCATTCCTTTTTGGCTTGCTAGGCCATTTCAGAGACAACCCCATTAACATGATCTGGAGCCACATGTAAGCCAGACCAGGTTAGGATGGCAGTTTTCCTTCCCTAAAGGGGCATTAGTGAACCAGATGGGGTGTTAAAACAATCGACAATAGTTTCATGGTCATCATTAGACTTTTTAATTCCAGGTTTTTATTGAATTCAAAATCTATCTGCTGTGGAATTGAACCCATGTCCCCAGGGCATTACCCTGGCTTTTCTGGATTACCAGTCCAGTGACAATACCTCAACACCAGCACCTCCCCAGTTTACAGTGGATGAAGATTCTAGCCCAATCTGGCTCCATCGCATCAGTATTCTGAGCTGGGACCAATTTCCTTGCATTTTGCTGTAGTCCTGGATGACTCATGCCAGGAATGTTCTTCTAGCCCGTGAAAATTTTTATTTCAGTCAGTCATGGAGGTAGTTAGCATGTGTTTCAGGGTCTAAAAAAGAATTACCTGAGAATAGTTCTTGAAAGAGAGGTATTGTCAAACAAATTCAAATATTTGGAAAAAAAAAAGCTAGTAGAAGTAATTAGCTCTTGTAGCTCACAAATCTGACAAGAACTCATTTCTAGATCAGCATAGCCGGGATTTTCCGGCCCTGCCGTTGTGCACCCGCAGCAGGAAATTCAGCAGCCAAGTCAAAAGTCCAGTGACTTTCGGCGGTGAGCGGGGCCGGAAAATCTCACCCTTTATTCCAACAAAAAAGGGTTAAACAATGGATATATTTCTCAAGTGCTGTTAGAGCTGCACTCATCCAGACATGTGGAGATCCCCATTCTGCCAAAGTCCTACTATGCACACCTTCTGATTGTAATTAATCAGACAGGTTAAATCAAAGAATGAGATAAGTTTATTGAAGCCACTTCCCGACTTTAAAAAAACTAGGTAAACCGTGTGCACCATTCATACACACACACACGCACACACACACGCATGTACAAACACACACACACACACACACACACACACACATTGGGCCCCGCACACAAGCTAGCACAGATGGTAGAATAAGAGGATAGACTTAAAGTTATTTTACCGTTGTGAAGAAAATAAACAATCAAAGAAATATACAGTTAACTGTCCTTTGGCTGGTCTCGATGTGATGATTCCATGTTAGAAATCAAGTGGGGCAAGATAAAAGTTTGGAAACAGCTAGAAAGCCGCACTCATAAGACAAGTAGGTTTAAGCAGAAAATTAAAAGAGAGAGAACAGTTAAGGATAAAGGTACTTGACTGGAAGAAAGCCAAAAAATCTAACATGAAAATAACGGAACTATAGCAGATAAATTGCAAAGAAAAATAAAGTTCAGATAAGACAATGGCAAACAAGGGGAAACATTCAAACAGAACATATTCCCAATAGGATTGAAAGGAACAGAGCAAAAAGCTGGGGCAGGATTTTGAGTCTGGCATGCGGGTGTGTTCGGCTGGCCTGGGAATGGCCAAGAAATGGACCGCTGCCCGCGATCGGCCCACAGCTGGGATTTTACGCTGGCTGGTCAATTAATGGACAGCTCGGGTGAAAGGAGCACTGAAATGCTCAGCGCTGCTGGGGTGGGGGCGGAACGAATTCAGTGTGGGTGGCGGGGGTGGAGGGGCGGGGGTGGGGGGTGGGGGGGGGGTGTGTGAGGTGGCGGGAAGCACTCACAGGAAGCTCCCTGAAGGCAGAGAGGTGCCTCAGGGAGCCGAAGAATCCAAAAGCCATAAATAAAGATTTTAAAATGCCGAAAAAAATGTTCACACATCAGAATGAGCCACCTAAACATATGGATGCTGAAAATTCTGTCGAAACATTTTAATCTTTTTTTAAAATTAATCTCGGAAATCTCATCCCACGCTTAGATGAGGTTTCCTCAAAAAGGCAAAGGTCACCTGGCCGATTTGCCCGCCTGCCAACTGTAATGTTAGACAGGCAACGAAAAATACCCCCTAATTGCAATGTTAATGGCCTTAATAGGCCTGTTAATTGTTGGCAGGCGTACTGCTGACTCTTGCGCGTGCCCGCCAACCGAAATATTACGAGAGTGCGCGATGACATCGGGATGCTCATCCGATGTCATCGCGTGCTATTTTACACTCGAGCGTGTCTGGTGCGCGCCTGCACACTGAGCGAAAAATTCTGCCCCTGGAATTATTTGACTGAGTAGAGTAATTTAAATTATAATGAGACTTAAAATTTAAGCAAATAACACAAAAGAAGATCAGCCAGTGTGAAGGAATTTCTAAACTCACAAAAAGTAAACAAATTCTTAATGAATGAGTAGGGTCTAATCAAAGGCAGAGATAATACATGAAATTTTTTGCCTCAGTTTTCACCTCAGAGTTTGCCACTTCTTTCAAAATCCTCAAACTTGACCAAATAGCATGGTGGGAACACCTTCACCACACTGATGACAGCAGTTCAAGACTCAGCACCATCTTCTCAAGGGAACATAGGAATGGGCACCAAATGCCTTATCAATAAAAACCCACAGCATATCCATTATCAGCATGCTCCATGAAAAGTCCAGTAAACATCTACTATTTACTATTTTATTTCCAAATCTATGCTAGTTGTCTTTAATTAGCCAATGCTTTTCTGGGTGAATAGTAATTCCATCCTGCATTATGGGCCAGAATTATTTTACACTCTCCTTGGGTACGGCCTGGCAGATGGGGGTGAGCGTAAAATCAGGTGGGATGGTGGAGGGAGGTGCCTACTCTCTTCCACTGGAATTTTACCAGTGGTGGGGAAGTTGTTGGACAGCCCATCCATCCTTGGGCCAATTGAAACTGCTGGTATTTAACCAGTGTGTGGCAGGGGTTTTACCCATGCCACATGACAAGGTTGCCAGGTAAACCCTAGCAGCCTGGCTGCAGGCTTGTTGGGGTGAGGAGAGTGTCCCTCCTGTTTTGACACTGTGTGCCCAACAGAGGCTACCCCCCAGCGGTAAGGGTTGCCCCCATTTGAATCTCTCCTAGCCTCTCAATCATAGACACCTAATCCTCTCTCTGGGGCCTGCCTGATTGGTATTGGCAAGGCCATGCCACTAATTTTCCAGTTCGGCCTCCATAAACAATCCCAATCGCGGACTGAATGCAGTCCCAGCAGTGGCCACAGCTCCCAGTGGTGCTACTGCGACTGGAGAACTGCTGGCCCTCTGATTTGGAGCTCTTGGAGGTGGGACATCCTCCCGCATAGGGGCAGAAGCCACAGTCTCAACCAATTAAGTGCCTGACGGCCATAAAATCTGGTCATGTTTCCTGGCCCAGCGGAGAGGGGCTCGTACCGATTTTTTAGCTGGTGATTGGGCCACCACCTCCATATAAAATCTAGCCCATGACTTGTGGAAGCTTATTGTGGAAGATTATTGATGTGACTCTGACTGGTCTATAACTACCTGGTCTAAGCCCCACCTCAGCTGAAATGCTCATCCAGGCCTTTGTTACCTCTATACTAATGGACTCATGTTCTTATTACTTGATTATTCTAATGCTCTCCTGGCTGGCCTGAACTTGAACTCATCCAAAAGTCTACTGTCCATATTCTATCATGCACCAAGTCCCATTCACACATTGCTCCAGTGCTCGCTGACTTACATTGGCTCCTCATCTGGCAATGCCGCAATTTTAAAATTTGCATCCTTGTTTTCAAACCCCTGCCTGTCCTTTCCCTCTGCTATCTCACAACCTTTGATATGACCACAGCCAGTGTTAATTGCAGCGCAAAGCAAATCCCAGAGGGAAAGTTGGCTTATGAGCCACAACCTTTCTTTTCGTATTCTGAAACTGAACTTTTCTCACACACCTCTTTCAAATTTATACCTTTCCAGATGTAAGATCTTTCATGCTTCCATCTTGTCTTCGCTTTTGAGTCAATAAAATATCATATTCTCACTACTTACTTACCTATGAACTGCAAGTTGCAAACATTTTTCTTTTCACCTCTGACTCCCCTTTGATATTCAAACAACCTCTCAGCTTATCTAAAAATGCATTTGTTAGATCCAACATTTTTACTTGTACCTCAACTTAAAACTTCTATCCTTTTCGCGTTTCTAAACCCCCAGACAACCTGACTCCTCTCAAACTATTGCCCAGTTTAATTAAATTACACACACACAGACAACCAACCTCTTTACAAAATAGCACAATATTCCCCCAAAATATAAAAAAAAACACCCATTCTCACACCTCCAGCTCCTTACAATGCTCTAAGATCAATGCACTCCTCCAATTCTGGACTCTTGCATATCCTGTTAAAATCACTCCACCATTGTTAGCTATGCTTTCAGCTTCTAGGCCCTAGACTCTGGAATTCTCTCCCTAATCCTCTCCATCTCTCTCCTCCTTTAAGACACTTCTTAAAAACTACATCTTTGACCAATATAAGGTCACCTCTCCTAATATCTCTTAATGTGGCTTGGTGTCAAATTAAAGGTACTTTTTAAATGCAAGTTTCTTTGCTTGTTTGTTGGCAACATTTGATCATTTTAAACTTTTCTTAGCAGAGCTGTTGCTTGCTTTAAGATAGTTTAAAATCAGAAATAAAACTTGCAATTAAGAATAATGCTAAGATCACTACTAACCATATTGAAGGTGATGGAATATGTGCTGGAATATGCTTTGGGTTAGTATGTTCAACTTTTTTAAAAAAACCCTTTGCTTGTGGTTGTCCAAGATTTTCCCTTGCTTTGTAGTGCCCTTTCCCCTACATTCAAGCTACTAATTTTGGCTCTTATACTTTTGAAGAGGAATTTGAATTATTTTCTATTTTGAAAACAGTCATTTTACTGAAAAAACCTTGAGTTATTTTCACCAACTTCACAGGCTGACTGATCCAGTCTCTTTGTAGAATTGATGAGTAAGCACTGTTTGCAATTTATATCTGAAATGCATAACTCAACTAAGAGCTAGTGTCATTAAAATTTGAAATATTTTAATCTAAAATCTTCATACTTAGGGGAACCAAAATATTCAAAATAACTGCACAAGCAATCCCACTTTTAGATGTATTTGATGTTAAGTACAATAACAAGGAGGAAGAGAAAAGCTCACTTAAAAAGTGGACATTCTGTAGATACCCAATTGGCCATAAGACTGAGTGGCTCCCAATGCTGAGAACTGCAACTATTAAAACTGGCATGGGAATAACAAAAAACCTCCACATTCTCCAAATGTTTCTGGCAAATGTCAAATAGGAAGGAATGATCAGAGTGGTGCTTTAATTGTTAATAAATTCAGACTAAACTGATTGGCCTGACATCCTAGATTTAGGTGAAATTGGCAAATAGCTGGGTCTGCTAAACTTTCACAATTTTTTCTACAATACCTATAGGAAAAGGAGAAACCAATTAAGGCCCTCAAGCCTGTCCACATTTCAATGAGATTATGACAGACCCGTGACCTTACTTTGCCCTACCTCTCTTAATAACTTTGGTTAACAAAAAAATCTATCAATTTCAGATTTAAAATTCAATTCACTGATGGTGGAATAAGGTCGAGGAGTTAAATAGCCTCGTCCTATTCCCATATTCTTAAAGTTAATCAATTGCTGTTAGCAGGAGAAAGTTCTAACTTCTTTTGCCCTTTGTGTGCAGAGGTGTTTCCTGATTTCACTCCTGAAAGATCTAACTCTAATTTTTAGGCTGTGGCTGGGATTTTTCATGCCCTCTGGCATCGGGCATGATCAGTGGCGTGAGTGGACATGGTGAGAAGGCCAAAAATCGGCTTCACAACGTCGTGAAACCAGTTTGAAATCATCTGCTCAGCCCGTCAATGGCGGGCCGGGTTTCCTGCCATTGGACGTCGGGAACCTCATTGTAATACATCAGCATATCATTATAAGGCCATCCCCTGTGCCTGCCTCCCCACGCCCCTCACCCCCTGCCCCTGCAAGTGGGAAAACGTGTTTCACAACAGCATTTATAAGGCATGCAGTTAGTGGGCTGCACTTTGCTCAGGACTTTGGTCAGTACTCGCACCCATCAGCACCAGGCTTCACAGACAGCACCACATCACTTTTAGGAGGGCTCACGGCAGGTCTCTACCTACCAGAACAGCCATATGTGGGTAGCCTTTCAAGGGCTGCAGGGCTAGGGCTTGCTTGGGGAAAGGGGAGAAGTGGCCTCAGGCAAGCGAAGAGGCTGCAGGGCGAGGGCTGGACTGTGGAGGAAGCGGATCCCAGGGTTTGTTTGGGGGCAAATGTTGATCTGTGCAAGTGGCCTCAAGATGGTAAGGGCTGAGGATGCAGTCTCCAGAAGAGATGAGACCAGATAGGCATGTGAGGATATGTGTGTAAGAATGGGTGTGATGCCTCTTGTGCTAGCAGTGAGTGAGAAGCCAGTGAATGTGTGATGGGCTTGAGTGTGTAAGTTTAGGGTAATGAGATGGTTGCTATAGCCTGGCTGCATTCATCCTCTATCTGCATTGGATGGCCAACTTCTTCCGTGTAGCATTGGCACTGATCCCCACTGCCATCGCCTACCAAGCCAGGATTTTAATGTTGCTGCCCCTCCTGTGGCCAGAGCAGGGGTAGAGGACATCACAGCGGGCCTCCATGGTGTCCAAAATGCGCTCAAGGGCTGCAGTCTTCTTGCCTTTCTTTGCTGCAATCCTGGGCTGGAAGCACTGAGCACGGATGTACTTTCATTGTGGTGCACGGTGTATGGAGCAGTGAGGTGAAGGCATGGCAGATGAATTGAAGCCCGCCCACCCCCGAAACGGCGTATATTCTGAGAATGCATAATTAATGCAGCGGGTTTGGGGTTATACGGTGTGAAAACCCGCCATCATGGCCAGCGGATAAAACTGCATTTAGTACAAATCTGGGACGGTTCCACCCTATGTTAGTCCTCATAGGACTACCCAACCAATGAAATAGTTTCTCACTATCTACCCTATCTGTTCTCCTCCATATCTTGAAAATTTTGATCACATTACCTTGTAACGTTCTAAGTTCGTGAATACAAAACTAGTTTGTGTAACCTATCCTTGCAACTTAAACCATAGAGTCCAGGTATCATTCTAGTAAATCTATGCTGCATTCCCTCCAAGGCCAATATGTCTTTTGTAAGGCTTGGTGCCCAGAACTGCTTATACAACAGGTGTGTCCCCAGCATGCTATGGGGAGACAGTGGTGTAGTGGTAATATTGCTGGACTAGTAATTTGGAGACATGTGTTCAAATCCCCCTTTAATAAATAAATCTGGGCAGAATTTTCTAATTGTCGAGCAGGCATGTGTCTGACTGGAACAAATGTAAAACGAGGCATGATGATGTTGGACGAGTGTCCCAATGTCATTGTGCACTTGTGTGATATTTTGGTTGGCTGGCATCTGCCATTAATGAAGGGGCCAGTTAAGGCCCTTGACAACCTAAGTGATGGCGATTTAATGTTCTTGTGTAATTTTTCGCTGGGCAGGCGGGCAGCCCACAATTTGCAAAACCTCATCCACGGGCAGGATAAAAAGAGTCAGCAGCATCGTCAATGTGAGTATTGAGGAATTTTGGAGATAATTTTCTGCTGGTTGCTTATTGGTACTTGCCAGCTTAATCTCTGATTGGGGCTTCATTCTTAGCATGTCCACGTATCATTTCAGGACTCATTGGTGTCTTCCAGGCCCCCTGAGGATTCGGGCTGTGTGGACCCTTCCAGGTATCAGGTAGCCTTCCCTTACCTTGGTAATGGGGCTTGTGGTCTCTGCTAGAGGCACCTCCTCTGAGGAGGAAGAGAGGGACAGAAGGGAGAGGAGGCCACATGTCCCAATGCAGCTTCCGGGGGTGGGGTGTGGCGGAGGGGGGTTGGGGGGACCTGTGGGAGGATAGACGCAGACATAAGGGGTGCGGTGCCAGCAGGAAGTCCAAGGCAGAAGGGGCCGCAGAAGAACCCACTATCCTGCTGCCAGGGTTTACAGGCGGCAATGCAGCTACTTCAATATGTCCAGCGTGCAATGCCGAAGGAGGCTCCGTCTCTCTAGAGAGGCTGTGGCCTCCATTTGTCAGGTGATCGGGCCTAAGATCAGCTCTGACAGTGTAGGTGGACACCCCATGCCAGTGGGGCTGAAGGTCACAGTGGTCCAACACTTCCATACCTCTGGCTCTTTCTATTGGTCAGTGGGGAATCTGTCTGGAGTCTCCACAGTTGCATCAAGCTGGTGACAGAAACTCTGTTCAGGTGGGTAATGACTTTCATTCTTTACCGTACGGACGAGGCCAATCAGCTTGAGCGAGCCAGAGGCTTTGCAGTCATTGCTGGATTCCCCCACATCCAAGGTGTAATCGACTGCTCACATGTGGCCATCAAGGCGCCAGCGGGTCAGCCGGGTGCCTTTGTTAACAGGAAGGGATTCTACTCCATGAACGTGTAGATAGTGTATGATCACAGGATGCTGATTCTGCAAGTCTGTGCAAGGTACCTAGGCAACTCCCATGACGCGTACATCCTGAGACACTCCCAGGTGCTGAGGCTCTTCAGTACTCCAGCCTGACCAGATGGATGGCTGCTGGGTGACAAGGGAAATCCTTTGAAAAGGTGGGCAGCAGCTCTCCACCACCCAAGAACAGAGGCAGAGCAGTGGTACAAAAGGAGCCATCACTCCACAAGGGCGGTGGTAGAGAGAACCATAGGTCTTCTGAAGATGCGCTTCTGATGCCTGCACGGTTCGGGTGGGGGGTGGGGGGCACCACAATACCCCCCAGAGCAGGTATCACTGATTTTGGTTGCATGCTGCGCTTTCAACAATCTGGCAATGGCAAGGAGGGAGCCATTGGAGGAAGAGGATGTTGATGGAGCTGCACAGGCCCCAGATGATGAGTCCAGTATTGTTTCAGAAGAGGAACACGGTGAGGAGAGCGCTGGGAGACCTCAGTAACCTCCAGGGAGGCAGGAACACCAGGGATGCCTTGATCAAACGATCCTTGAGCTAGACTACCAAACAAGAGCTACCACCTAATGCCAGGGCTGCCGTCTCCTTCGCGGATCACAGAAATAACCCTTTCCTTGGCCCCCAAGATACACTCATTGCCTGTGCAATAAAGTTCGAGCGGCTCATGTCCAGCATTACATACTGGCCTATCCTGCACCTACAAAACAAATGAAGCATACTCAGGCCAATAACACAAAATCAAATGCAATTTAATGTTGGGACTCATATTATTGAACAGTACAATATCTGATGTGGTGGTCACATAATTAAAAGAAGAAGAACAAAATGGGGAAATAAAAGATCACCCGTGACCAGTCCCTCCTGTGCTTAAGGTGCTTTAAACTTACGTTTACTGGTGCTATGTCTAGGTGCTCCCTCCTCGCTGGCACCATCATTGGAGACAGTGTGCTGACTTTGCTGTCTTGTTGGCCTTGATGATCTTAGCAGTAGTCCTATGGGCAGTGGAGCCTGCATTAACCACACCTGGGAGTGCCACGGCTGGCATCTCCCCGGTCGCTGCAGCCTCATCAGATGTTAAGGTCACTGGCAGAGGGGCGAAGGAGCTGCTGCCATCATCCAGAGCCCCTTGAGAAGAGCCCGCAGAGACGACAAGCAGCTCGTGTGCCAACATGAGGTCGCTGTGGACCTCCCTGATGGACAGGCACCTAGCTGGGATACTGGGTGTCCCATCCATCTCCCACACTGACACTAACCAGCTCTGGTCGTTGCCTGTGTGAGGGCTTGCAGGTCCGACCACATCCCCAGGAACTCCTGATTCTATTCCAGGAGCAGCCTCTCCATAAGAGTCGCCAATCTCTCCATGCAGGAGGTATTGTGCTTAGCCATGAGGGTCAACACAGTGCTCACTCTCTGCAGGGACTCCTTCAAAATGGAGACCATGGCATGCATACCCTCATGTATATCCGCCAGATCCTCCCGCATGCCCTACTGGACATCCAGCATCTGCTGCCTAATGGACTACTCCAGGGCCCATCATCAGCCTTCGACTGAGCATTGTCCTGGTCTCCAGCAGTCCTCCAGCTGTCGGTGCCGTGGGCACTCTCTGCCTCTGCCTGCACCTCAAAAAAATGTGAAGTGCCGTCACCAATATGCATTGAGATACTAGCCACCGAACTAATGCCATCGAGATGCTAGTATCTGTTCTGGTGCCTGGTTCAGATAGTGGGTGTGACACAGGTGCTTGGGAAGTTTGGTGGTTCTTCGGTGTCAGGGATAGCTCCTGGAGGTTCTGCGCTTGTCTACTTGGCGGCAGATCTAAGGGAGAAGTAGGGCATGTCATTAGTTTAAGTCATCACATTGTCACTGTGCATGCCAGGCACACTGGTGAGACAATGAAGATCGGCATCATGGTGCCGTCATCTTTCAATGATCAATTAGGAATCCAGTCTGGAGGCTCTCATCAATGATGAGACTGCACAAGATTATTTGCAGTATCTGAAACTCTCATCTCAATGTACTGCACTCTTACCTTCATCTGACACCCCAACTTCAACGCAGCCGGTTAATCGAGGTGCATTACGCCTCTCGAGATCCACGGTCTCCTGCTCATACCAGGAAAAGATGTGGAGGTGGGGGGGTCCTCCGCCAGTCTCAATATTGTCATGGGATGTCTTCTCCTGAAGGGGCAGAGGAGCATTGATTAGTCCACTCTCCAGCTGCAGAGCTATTGCAGCCTGGCCAACCCCAGCTGAGGAGTACCTTGCAGGGCCGATCCGAGTTGTGGCCCTCGAGATGCAAGGCACTCAGTCAAAGCAGCCAGGGCTCAGCCCCTTGGCCAGCTCTGGTGTGACTGACAGTTGGCACTCAGACTCTAATATTCTTGAGCTCCACAGTGTATTAAAACAATTTAATACACTGACCCATGCCAACATGGTACTCACCCTTCCCGAGCGCAGCAAGTCATTGAAGCGCTTCTGGCACTGCACCCAGGTGCACCGCACTACATCGTGGCTGCTCACCCAGGCTACCACCTCTTCCCATGCCCTCTTTGTGAGACGTGGTGGCCTCCTCCTCCTATCTCTGGGAACAAGGATGTCCTTTCTGGCAGCCATCTCCTCCAGGAGGGCTGCAAGGCACTCATCGGAAAAACAGGGGACCGAGTGCCAAGCCGACCTCACCTCCTGCCTGGTCTCTGCATCTTCGCTTGCAGCCCTGGGGCTGCCTGCGCCGTTTTTGAACCCGGCAAACAACAGGCCCCACCCCCGCCTGCCCCTTCTTGGACATTCAGCAGCCAGCGTTCACACTCTGTGGGCCTTCATTGGCCCGCCAGCGTGAAATCGCGGTTGGCTCCCTACCGCTCCTGCTCGCCCCCACCAAGCCCGCCCGACGAGGGCAAAATACAGCCCCAGAATATAATGCTAGTCACAATAATGGTGACCATGAAACTATCATTGTAAAAAGCCATCTGGCTCACTAATACCCTCTAGGGAAGGAAATCTGCCATTCTTAACTGGCCTGGCCTACATGTTACTCCAGGGCCACAGCAATGTGGTTGACTGAAATGGCAGAGCAAGCCACTCAATTCAAGGGCAATTAGGGATGTGCAACAAATGCTGGCCTTGCCTGTGACACACATGAAAGAATAAAAGAAAAAATATGCCACAAGCCCCTAGTGGATGGCCAATCCACAATAGCAGGTTAAAAATCTACCCCCACACAACTGTGAAAGGCTGCATGGCCTACTACAGTGATGTAAAATTCAATTGGCCTGATTTTAACTCGGGATGGGCAGAAAGCAGTCTTGGAGAGTTGAGCCATTTGAATTGTTCTGAACTGTTTTCTGCACAAAGCTGATGGGAACGACGACAAGGTGAGCATTTGTAGGGAGCTGGGGACCCAAGGAAGGGGTCACTTGGAGTAAAGTTGGTGCTGGGGAAGGGGATTTATCAGACAGATGACATTACAAGGAGGAACAAAGCCCCTGGCTAGGAAGATTCAAGGGTTCCTTGCAGGAGCCAGAGTAACTTCACTGTTATTCATATTCCATAAAGGAATTCTCACAGAAATATTAACTTACCATGGCCTCTTCTGGTCACAAAGCCTCCTCCTGGCTTTGTTGCCTTGCAAACCTCCCAAATGTTTTAGCTAAATTCACTCTCGGTGCTGATGACATTGTCAGGTTGTGACTTTTAAACATTAAACCCTCAGCTGCCTGGGATGGGCTGGCCTCCTGAATAATATTTTTAATGAGCTAAAATTTCATTGGGCAATAATGCACTGGGTGCAAACCTACCATAAACTTACCATGTTAACCACTTGGGTGGCTGGTTTAAAACAGGAACTTATAATTCTACCTCATCTTTATGAGCATTTACAATTCACTAAAGAAATAAACCTCAGGAACCAAAAGAAAACTTCAGGCCCCTCAAGTCCAATTCAGCTCTCTTGGTTTCTTCATTTCCTGAAGGATATCCTTAGCTGGTGGAATTCTTCTTGGTTGGTGATTCAAAACGTGATATTATCTCCGTTGCTTATTATTTTCTCCATCTAATATTCAGTACAAGCAAAATTGGAAACTGAATATTGGATGGCAAATGAGACAGCAATCAGTTTTCATCACCACCTGAGTCGAATTTCACCCCCATATTATTTAAGAAAGAAAAAACTCTGGCGGTTCTCCTTGCTCGACACTCAGATAGACTGAAAGTGTGGCCAAATGCCTTTATTTCCCAAAGAACTGTACAAGGTACATTCTGTTCATATGTGACAGGTGTGTGAACAAGTTACCACCAAATGTATGTAAGGGTGGAATTTTACGCTGGCTGGATTTTACGGTCCTGCCAAAGTCAATGGACTTTTAAATGGTTTGCCACATTTTACGGCCTCGCACCCATTGTGAAGGCCTATAAAATTCCACCCTATGTCTTGATTTACAACGTGTACATGTACGTAAACTGTACCTTGTGAAACATTTTATAGGGCTCATAAAAAAGGATTTTAAACATGGAAACTTCCATAACATGTTTTTAATGTTTTGAAAGCAGTAAGAATGACATTCCGGAGGTTACAAAGGTTCTAACTTTCTTTGACTTTCCTTCAGCGATGGCTAATTTTGCTATTGGTATTAGTAATTCATCACAATAGTGCAATTATATATTTTCACCTTCCTCCAGTTTTCTCCATCTCCCAACTAAAAGTTCCAGAGATGAAAACAAAAAAACTGCGAATGCTGGAAATCCAAAACAAAAACAGAATTACCTGGAAAAACTCAATAGGTCTGGCAGCTTCGGCGGAGAAGAAAAGAGTTGACGTTTCGAGTCCTCATGACCCTTCGACCGAACTGAGTGAATCCAAGAAAGAGATGAAATATAAGCTGGCTTAAGGTGTGTGTGTGGCGGGGGGGAGGGGGGGTGGGGGGGGGGTGGGGGGGGGGGGTGGGGCGGGGTGGTGGGGGGTTTGCGCGGGGGCGTGGTTTGGGGGGGGGGGAGAGAAGTGGAGGGGGTTGGTATGGTTGTAGGGACAAACAAGCAGTGATAGAAGCAGATCATCAAAAGATGTCACAGACAACAGAACAAAAGAACACATAGGTGTTAAAGTTGGTGATATTATCTAAACGAATGTGCTAATTAAGAATGGATGGTAGGGCACTCAAGGTATAGCTCTAGTGGGGGTGGGAGGGCATAAAAGATTTAAAAATATTTAAAAATAATGGAAATAGGTGGGAAAAGAAAAATCTATATAATTTATTGGAATAAACAAAAGGAAGGGGGAAGAAACAGAAAGGGGGTGGGGATGGAGGAGGACCCTTGTTCAGCAAACTTCAGCTACAAGAACACAAGAATTAGGAGCAGGAGTAGGCCATTTGGCCCCTCAAGCCTGCCATTCGATCAGATCATGGCTGATCTGATTGTGGCCTCAGCTCCACTTTCCTGCCTGTCCCCCATAACCCTTGACTTCCTTTTTAATCAAGAATCTATTTAAATTAGCCTTGAATATATTCAATAAGCCAACCGCCGCAGCTCTCTGAATCTTTGTGGAGTCAAACTACTGGCTCAGTCCAGTTTATGAGCAACAGAGAAGGACCAGCACACCCACTAAAAAGCAGACCCAAAGCGCAGCAATTATCCAGTGCTCCCATTATGACACGAAAAAAATCCCATAAGTGTGAAGATACATGCAGAGTGTCATTCCTGCAGGGGGCAGGGCCATTTTAAAGCAGTATGCAGCAACAGAAAGCCTCCTACTCCAAAATTTCAAGGGAGACCAATCAGTTCAAGCAGTATCCAGTAAATAGAAGATACAGAGGAACACAAAATGCCTTTCTTGGGTGAAGTTGCAAAATTCAAGACGACATTTTTGAGCGCAGATATCAAAGTCAATGGTCATAAAACCAATTTTAAATTAGACATGGGGCAGGATTGTCTATTCTTTCTCAGACAGTACAGTGGCTGAAGCCCGAGTTTCTCCAACCATCCACCATTTGACTCCACGGTCCAGGGGATATTCTACTTAAGTTGCAAGGGCAGTTGACTGTCACACTTCATCTTAAGGGGAGAGAAATTACAGAAATTCTTTATGTTATCCCAAAACAGGAATGCTCATTACTGAGCCAGCGAGCCGGCTCAGATTGCAACTTATTTACAAGATGAAAGAGCTGAACAACCAGGAAAAGCAGGATAAGCTCAAGAAACTATTCCAAAACTATTCAGACATCTGGGGAATCTCCAAACAGCTTATTATATCACTTAAAAGCCAGATGCCAAGCCGATGTGTTTGTTTACCCCACAAAAGGTCCCTCACCCTCTCTTGGAAAAGGTGAGGCAAGAGATTGACTCCATGCGACACTAGTGAGTGATATCATCGATAACACAACCCATTTCATGGTGCTCCAGCATGGTACCTGTATCTAAGCCTAACAGCTCACTTTGCATTTGTGTGGACCTCATTCATTTGTAGGAAGAGAGGTCTACCCCATGGCTTCTGTCGACGAAAGCTTGGTGAAGCTTCTGAGGAGCTCGGTTTTCACTAAACCTGATGCCAATAGCAGCTCCTGCCAGCTCCCATTAGACAGGCAGTCAAAATTGTTAACCACGTTTATCACACCCTTCAGCCGGTACTGTTTTAACCAACTACCATTCAGACTTGCTTCAGTGCCTGAGAGCTTTCAATGCTTTATCACTGGTATTTTGGAAGGGTTGGATGGAGTCATCTGTCATATGGACGATATTCTTATTCTTGGATCCACCAGTTTGGTGCATAATGCACAATGCCAGGGTGCAAACAGTGGTTACAACGCTTACAGCCACGGGCCTTACACTGAATCATGAATGCGAGTTCTCTAGATCCACAATGAACTTTTTGGGTCATAATTTTCACACACCTGGCATCCAAGCAGACCTTCAGTAAACCGAAACCAGCAGGAATTTCCCACCATGCCTTAACATTACAGAACTTCAACATTCTTTGGGCATGGTTAATCAGAGAGGTAAGTTCCTGCCCAATCTTGCAACCATCAATGAATTGTTATGATAACTCATGAGATGAGGCCTAGAACTGGGATGAACACCAGCAGAGGGAATTTTATACAATCAGAGACATATGCTCATGTCCACAGAAACACTGGCCCATTACCACTCAGGCCTACCCACCATAGTCATGGCTAACGCATCATCCATTGGCCTAGGGGCTGTATTGTTCCAAATTCAGTGAGATGACTCTTGCAGACTGGTATATCATGCCTCCAGGACACTGGCAGATTCAGAGCAGAGGTATATTGTCATTGAAAAGGAGGCCCTGGCAGTCGCATGGGCTTGCAAAAAGTTTTCGGATTATTCAGTCCGGAAGGCTGTAAATTACCCAGTTGGAAGATGAGGTGCTGTTCCTTCAGTTTGCGTTGAGCTTCACTGGAACAATGCAGCAGGCCAAGGACGGACATGTGGGCATGAGAGCAGGGTGGAGTGTTGAAATGGCAATTCACAGGGAGGTCTGGGTAATGCTTGCGGACAGACCGAAAGTGTTCTGCAAAGTGGTCACCCAGTCTGCATTTGGTCTCTCCAATGTGGAGGAAACCGACTAGGCACTTTACAGCCTTCCGGAATGAATATTGAGTTCAACAATTTTAGATCATGAACTCTCTCCTCCATCCCCACCCCCTTTCCGACCCCCCCTTTTTTTCCAATAATTTATATAGTTTTTCTTTTTCCACATATTTCCATTATTTTTAAATGTATTTCCATCCATTGTTTTATCTCTACCTTTTAGCCGATTTCAATCCCTTCCCCCCACCCCACCCCCACTAAATCTATCTGTACCTTGCTTGTCCTGCTTTCTACCCTTAATTAGCACATTCCTTAGATAATATCACCACCTTCAACAGCTCTTTGTCCTTTTGTCTGTGACATCTTTTGGTTATCTCCACCTATCACTGGCCCTCTATCCAGCTCTACTTGTCCCACCACCCCCCCCCCCCAACTTGAACCAGCTTATATTTCACCTCTCTTCTATTTTTACTTAGTTCTGTTGAAGGGTCATTTGGACTCGAAATGTTCACTGTGTTCCTCTCTGCAGATGCTGCCAGACCTGCAGAGTTTTTCTAGGTATTTTTGTTTTTGTTTTGGATTTCCAGCATCTGCAGTTTTTTGCTTTTATCTTGGATTAATGATTGTGAAACAATTATTTCAACCGAAGAGTCATCCATTCTTATTAAGAATCTTAATTCAAAATGAAAAAATCCTTGTTGATATTTTGCAACTATTTTGATTGGGACACCGATGGCCACAAGTGTCTCTTAATGGGTTCAAATCCAGCTCACAGAGTCTTCTCTACCTGTATCTTGAAAGGCTCGTGTGTGAAATGAGTTGGGCAGATGCCATTATGGCATGGAGGCATTCAGTGGATTAGAGTATACTCTTTCACCCATAAGACTTGGATGTGAGGGTCCCAAGCAATAGGTGTTTCGGCTGACATCAACCAGCATAGAATCGTCCATAAATTGGTTTCAATTTAGAGGCCACAATGAGAACTGTTGTGGGAATTTAAAGTGCTACACTGCCTAAACAGGGAAATAATCATGTAAGAAATGGATTAAGGCACAGTAATAGGCCCCTAGGTTTCTTTTGTCTCTTTGTGTTGCTCAAAAGTAACAACATCAGGCATTTCACAAATCTTTCTCTAGTGACACGTAAAAGATTAGAAGAAATTGTGTTAGGCACCAAAAGAAGTTACAGGTTTCACACAGGCTATTGCAATTGAAAGCTCCAGCAATTCTGGTTCAACTGCGAACCATACAGCAGCAACAGTATTTCAAAGCAATCCATTGTTCATGAAGTGCTTTGGAGCATCCTGGGAGGTGTGATAAGGCATAACAGACGTTCAAGCTCTTTCTTTTCATTTTAATTCTACATTTAATCTTTTGAATAAAAATTATGGATTTCCAGGCAACAATGCCAAGCAGAGCATTTCACTGGCAGAGGAATTGAATGAAGCTTTGATAATAGTGTATAAATGTTAAGTTGATACAGTACTACTGGCTCAGCTTGTATTCTTGTAAGTTAATGCTCCCAAAAAAATTCATAATTTAATATGGATATGAGCAAGAACGAGAGACGTATTGACTCAATGAATAGTGGCAAACTTGGCAGGGAGAGGACAAAAGAGGTCTGGGAGGTGTAATTGATAATACAAGGCAGGTGACAGTGAGTCAGTATACATATACCTCAACTGATTACTTTTTGCAGAGAAATAGCTGAAGCCCATTTGGACCAATTTCACCCCCAGGATGTCTGGTCATCACGCAACAGCAGTCCATAGAGTTAACAGTATTGCCAAAAATCTGAGGTCCTCAGGTTGAAACTGAGGCGGCACCTTGGAGTATTGTATTTAGTTCTAGTCACTAAGGCAATGCAGGGGGATGCTGAATAGAAAAGATTAACACTAAGCTAAACCACTAAACTGCAGGATAAAGAGATAAAGGTTCCAGGCATGGAAGAATGCATGTGAGTGTTAAACAAGCACAAGATCAGGCCGTGGTGACTCATATGGTTGAATAATCTGTTAGCATTTTCTGTCAAAGCTCACACACGAACAGAGTATACTTGGGAAACAATTGGATAGTAACTGATGCAAATTGAACCAAATCCCTAAGCAATCAGTTAACACACTTAGGAAGAAAAACAATGAAAAAATAGTACATCTTATTTATGTACCAGAAACAATTGTAGAAGCTTCCAGTCCAGCTATATATCTCTGTTGTTGCTGAAGAGGACAGAACTAGTTGAGTTCACTAGTCTGAATAGCTCCATATTACAGTGAATTAAGGAGTAACTCTGCAGAATTCAGCCTTCTGGTTGATAGAGTAGGCTATAAGCATTATGGTTAAAATCCATTACGTCTGCTGTTATGGACAGGAGGGGTTTTAATTTAAACAGCCCTGATTTCTCTTCTCACCAACCATCCATAAACAGAAAAGTGTTTAGATTTTGATATCCCCCTTTAAAGCTGGTGGTGTATTTCCCAACCCCTCAGTTTTGGTGTGATCCAATTTTTATTAATAACCCCACAGCACATTTGAGATAAGGTAAACTCAGAGGGGTGGTTTATTTGCAAACACTCAAACACGAGAGGAGGGTTGCAACATAGCCTCCTTTTTCACTCACGCAATAAAAGAGGGGAATTAGAGAAAGGAAGGTTTACAGAGCAAAGACCACAGAATAAAGAATTATTGTTTCACATGAGTCCAGAGTCTAGAATCAAAGTCCAGTGGTGTATTCTTTCACAGAGGTTGGCAGGCTTAAGACTGATGCTGGATCATTCTCTTTTCCAGTAGAATTTACTTCAACAATGGGATAGGCATGTGGAGATGAATTAGTCTTGTGGGTACTGATACAGAAGTTCAGAAGTTCCAGTAGAAATACTTGAACACAGCCCATATTCTGAGCAGCTGCTTGCTACATAGAAAATGGCATACTTATTGGCAGTAGAGCAAGACAGTGTTACAAGTTCGTCCACTAGGGGGTCATGTCACATTACTCCCATCTGTCCACTTTGGCTTTGAAAAAGGAAGAATATTACTTCGTCTTGATTCTTGAGATTCTTAATGTCCCAAACATTAAGAATTTCAAAGGAGGTTGCAAGGCCCTTTGTCTTAGCAGACTGGTAGTCTCCATTGGCTAGGCCTGGCTTAGGAAACATAGATGGCCTTTGTAAAATTCCTTTTGAATTTGATCTCTGCAATCACAGTAGTTAGCATCTCTTCAGAGGTAACGAGGTAACAGCTTCTCGGATATTGCCATAAAGTTCCTTTTGTTCAGGGTTACAGTCAGAAATAGCTTCAGCCTTTTTAAAGTCTTTGTCCAGTTTTAAAAATTTTAGGAATTAGCCATGTTGAATATACACATATATATATATTCATGGGATGTGAGCATCGCTGGTTAAGCCGGCATTTATTGTGCATCCCCCATTGCCCTTGTTCAGAGGGCATTTAAGAGTCAACCATATTGCTGTGGGTCTGGAATCACATGTAGGCCAGACAGTTAAGCACAGCAGATTTCCTTCCCTAAAAGGACATCAGTGAACCAGATGGATTTTTACGATAATCGGCGATGGTCATCATCAGACTTGGGAATGGGTGAGCTAAGCTTTGTACGGTGAACATGCAAGTGACAAATAGGAACAAAATTTATTGACAGAGATTAAAAAAGCACAAATTCTGACGTTCGGAGCCCAATTGCAAAATTCAGCATCGATCCTCTCGATATTTTTCTTAATCTATCTTCTTTTATTCAGTATTGCTTCTGGGTACACTTTCTGTGAGAAAAAGAAACATTAACATTTCTCTCACGCTCCCAGGGGAGGATGCGACTGCACACAATTCAACCTTTTGGTTAATACAGTATGCTTGTAACTATTATGGCTAAAGTCCATAAGTTCACATGTTAGAAGACAGAATGTACTGTTATCAGGAGCTATATACTATATGTAGTCCCCAAAGTGAGTTTTAAACCCAACCTTCAAGTGGAAACATAAACATTATTTCATAATTATCTTGTACCATAGCTCCATGAGAACATCCACCTAAAACTCCTTACATGGGCACAAGAAAAAAAGCTGAATGTGAAAGTTTTTTTAAAGAATCTTCTTTTTCTTCTCCTAAAGTGATTGGCTCCTTTCTAAAGAATGGTTCCACATCACCTTCTGGTACTTCACCCAAGCAGCCATTACTCGTAAGGGAAACTGGACAATGAGTGTCAGCTAAGCAATTCCATCATGCTAGACGTTACAACCAAGACTTATTTTGTACTGAACAGTTACTCACGAACTACCAATTGTGGTCACAGGCCAGCAGCCAGAAGAGGAAACTTTGGCTGATCTCTACTCTCTATGCAGGGGGTAAGGAGGTGATTGTTGTACCCGTACTTCCATATACACTGAGTTTAACTAACCCAGTACAGATCTAGGACCAAACCAGGTGCTTTTTCTACTTTGGATAACCCATATGCTCAAAGGCTATGCTCTGCCCGTTGGGTTTGTTTGAATTCTTAATAGCTGTTTTCCTTTCAAAAGCATATTGGGAAAGGGGAAATTCTACTAACCTAGCTTTCATTTAGCAACTACGATTGATCAATGGACAATATTCAATCAAAGTTAACTAATTGATTGAGTAGAGGGTGTTTTTCCCGAACGTCTAATCAATGCAGTACCAGTCCCGGGAATGCTTAATACTGAAACTAGGTCCAATAAATGGAACAGTGATTTATTGCCCAAACATTACAGGTCTCAAAGGGTATTGACATGAGTTAGGATAATGCCCTGCGGCTGACAGCGGCACTCAAGTAACTCATCAAAGTGGCCATCCTTCAAGCAATGAGTGCTGGCAAGCTGTTTGATTATGAAGGCCATCACAGCAGAGCTCACAATCTTGCCCTTATTGTATGTCTACACTGAAGTATTACCAGCAGGGATCTCAGGATAGCCAGCACAATTAGGAAACCAGAGTCATTTTCCTTTTACTTGTCCAAATGAGTTAAGATCAGCACCTCTGAGATAAAAACAAAAAACTGCGGATGCTGGAAATCCAAAACAAAAACAGAATTACCTGGAAAAACTCAGCAGGTCTGGCAGCATCGGCGGAGAAGAAAAGAGTTGACGTTTCGAGTCCTCATGACCCTTCAACAGAACTGAGATAAGTTAATTTAGCAGAGTAAGGGTCGAGCCTGGAAACTTCACAACATTCATTTTGCTTACTAACTAAACCATAAATTCTTGAGCATACATTTGAATTTAAAGCTATTTTGTGGCAAAAATTAAGAAGTCATAAAAAACCAAAATGTTCTGTTCTTGGTTGCTTGTTATAGTGGTGTAAAATGAGTGACTAGGAGCAAAGTAATTTTTTGCCATCAGAGAACTTTGTTCACTTTATGCCTCAGAATAGTTTTCAGTCACTGCATCAGAAATGCCTCAGATGCATGAGTGCTTCATTTTTTATACATTAATTTGGGTGCATGCAAGAGTTCAGATTTTAATCACGCCCACGAGAAATGGATGATCAGGGTTGCTAGGCAGTGTTAAGTACATAGAGGTTACTGAAAGGACAGAGTAATATTAAAGTAAGTGCATTTTAGCCATATCTACTGGAGCAAAGATGGCTAAGAGATTTATCAGAGATTTTTAAGATTATAAAAGGTTTTGGAAGGGGAAAAAAACTATTTCCTCTAACAAAGGGTCATTAATTTAAGATTGTCACTGAGAATGAGGAGAGATTAGTTGAATTTCTTTACACAAAGTCTTGATGAAGCATGCAATTCTTTGCCACAGGGAGTTAAGAGCGAAACCATTTGCATTTATTACAAGTTAAATATTTGGAGCAGAGGGTGACACAATGGTCCAAATGGCCTCCCACAGCACTGTATACCTCTATGGTCTTATTTCTTAAACAACTATTTCTTTCCCGCTGGCATGAGGTGCACAAGAAAAGCAGTGTACATGACCATGACAGATATACATAATAAATAAAAGCTGTTCCCATTAGCTGACGGTACACAGACTAGGGGACAGAGATTTAAGGTTTTGAGCAAAAGGTGCAAGGGGGATTTGAGGAAGAACTTTTTTCGCCACGGTGAGTGGTAATGATTTGGAACTCACTATCTATGACGGTAGTGGAAGTGGAGAGAACCAATGATTTCAAATGGAAACTCAATAAGCACTTGAGGGAACTAAATTTTCAGGGCCATAGGGATAGCGTAGGGAATGGGACTGACTTAGGGTTGCCAACTGTGAATAAATGTATTCCTGGAGGTTTCATCACATGACTTGCCCCCATGCTCCAGCTATTAGTTGGCCAACACATCCATCCATCCTTGTGACATATTGCCCTCTCACACCAATTGAAAGGAAAAAGACACATTACTCAATTGGCCGATGCTTGACTGTCAGTCAAACAGCCTTTATTTCCCATTTTCAATAATTTTATAGTTGGTAAAGAGAAATTTTCAAAGAAAATAACAAAAAAACTTAATCTGTTCTAATGACCCGATGATTTTTTTTTCTCCAGGATTGCACACAGCAGTGTCCTGGAGATTGATCTTCAACGCCCGGAGACTCCAGGCCAATCCTGGAGGGTTGGCAACCCTAGAGTGACTGGATTTCTTTACAGAAAGCTGGTATGGACTCAATGGGTTGAATGGCCTCCTTCTGTGCCATAATGACTCTATAAGAAAAATACATGCCAAGGTGACCAATTATAGACATAGTCTGATTGATTAGATGCTTCAAGATACCACCTATCATCTTTTCTGGGCCTGAAAGACTTACAATGATCATAGGGAACATTTTTCTCAGGATCTTGGTCAGCAAAGAGGCAGATGTAGAGATGTACCATCTGCTCCAAAGCTACCTGCAGCTGCCACAACAGATAGGTTGGTAAAGTCAGTGATAATAGTGGTAAGCTGTGGCCTGAAACCTGGCTCCATTTCCTTGCGGGTATGCAGCAATTATTTAAGGGGATGATACCGTGGTGTGGCACAAGTTACTAACGCAGCACTTCAGTAGCCATCAAACAGGAAGGCAGTGCAGGACTGCTCTATCACTTGCTTGCAGACTCATGGTTCTTGGGTTTCCTTTCCCTCTACTTTTGACTCTTACTTCTTCAACTCTAGCTGACCATGGGCTGAGATGCCTTTTGGACTCTTCAAATGTTTTATGTTTTTTTTGTCATGCCTGTTTAATTGTCCTTACTCCTTTAAGTTTCACTACAATGTAATTTCCAATCCCATCAAAATCTGCACCTGTGGCTCTGCTAATGAGCTAACTACAGTCCTTATTCTGTATCACACTAACAGTTATTCCAGCATAAATGACATCAAAAGTGGAAAAATTAAGCTAGGATGTATTTTCTAGTCAGTATTCAAATGAGCTTTTTCTAATGAACTTCCATGTCCTCCATTGTGCTATTTTGTACAAAAAGGAACATAATTGAAAGTATTTGGTAGGTCACATTGATGGCTTATGCATCTGAGGAGTGTGTATATTTTTAAGAATAGGAAGAAAGTTCAGAGAAAGAGAGAAAAATGTAATAATCAATGGTTTGGACATGTAACTGCTCTTTAAGTAATAAAAGTATCATTACTTTTATTGGTCTAGAAAGTAGAAAAGTCACATAGCATTAAAAGATTAAAACTATTACTAGTACACAAGTTGCATATCTACATTAGAAAAGAACAGGTTATTCTTGTGATTTCCAGAGAAGGCGATGGAATGCCAACAATGCTATGTTGGGAATATTAATGTTCCAACTCATTAAATTAGCCACATTCAAATTTATTTTTGGCACTGAAGTAAAAAGCAATGATGCGTTTTTTCCATGCAAAGTTTAAATCCAGCTCAGACTATGAAAGCACCAGGTTTCATACCTAGCCTGTGATTTAACTATTCTCACCTGGGGCAGTGGAAAGGAACCTACAAATGACCTCAGCATACTGAAGGAGAAAAGGGAAATTGAATAATGTTCCTGCTCAGTACCCAGTGATTCCTTTTGAAAAACATGAATGCATAAACATTTGAGGGCATAAAAGGGAATCCCAAGGTCTCTTATAAGCATGTAAATAATAAAAGGGCAGTAAAAGAAAGGGAAGGGCCGATTGGGGATTAAAAGAGAGACTTGCATGTAGAGGCAAGAGAAATAGCAGAGATATTAAATGAGTACTTCACATCTGTCTTTACCCAAGCCGAGGTGAGAGAGGAGGTACCTGGTACACTCGAGGAATTTACAATTGAGGGGGAGGAGGTGTTAGAAAGGCTATCTTTACTTAAAATTGATAAGGTACTAAGACCGGATGAGATACATCCAAGGATACGGAGGGAGGTGAGAGTGGGAGTTTCAGAGCCACTGGTGATAATCTTCCAGTCTTCCTTGGACACAGGGGGGATGGTAGGGGACTGGAGAATTGTGATTGTAACACCCTTGTTCAAAAAGGGGTGCAAGGATAACGTCAGCAACCACAGACCAGTCAGATTGATTTGAGTGGTAGGGAAGCTTTTGGAAACTATAGTTTGGGACAAAATCAATAGTCACTTAGATCGGTGCAGGATAATTAAGGAAAGCCAGCATGGATTCATCAAGGGAAAATCATGTTTAATTAACTTGCTGGAGTTTTTCGAGGTGGTTACAGGGAAGGTTGATAAGGTCAATGCTGTTGTTGTGGTGTATATAGATTTTCAAAAGGCATTTGATACAGTGCCACACAACAGACTTGTGAGCAAAATTCTAGCTTATGGGGTAAAAGGGGAAAGTAGGCACTTGGATAAGAAATTGGCTGAGTGACAGCAAACAGAGAGTAGTGATAAATGGTTGTTTTTTGAATTAGAGGAAGGTCTGTAGTGGAGTTCCCCAGGGGTCAGTGTTGGGACCCTTGATCTCCTTGATATTTATGAATTACCTAGACTGTGGTGTGCAGGGCACGATTTCAAAATTTGCAGATGATACAAAGATTGGAAACATTATCAACTGTGATGAGGATAGTTTTGAACTTCAAAAGGCCATAGGCATATTGGTGGACTGGGCAGACAAATGGCAGATGAAGTTCAATGCAGAGAAGTGGTGAGGTGATTCATTTTGGCAGGAAGAATGTGGAGAGACAGTATAAAATAAAGGGAGAAACTCTAAAGGAGGTATAGGAACAAAGGGACCTCAGTGTATACGTAGATAAGTCATTGAAGGTGACAAGGAATGTTGAGAGAGCAGTTAATAAAGCATATGGTATCCTAGGTTTTATTAATAGAGGCATTGAGTACAAGAGTAAGGAGGTCATGTTAAACTTGTAAAAGACACTAGTTAGGTCTCATCTGGAGTACTGTGTCCAGTTCTGGGCGTCATACTTGAGGAAGGATATGAAGACATTGAAGGGAATACATACAAGATTCACAAGAATGATTCTAGAGATAAACAACTGTAACTATGAGGATAGATTGGAGAGGTTGGGTCTGTTTTCCTTGGAGAATAGAAGGCTGAGGGGAGACTTGATAGAGGTATTCATGATCCTGAGGGGTATGGATAGGGTAAGTAGCGAGAAATGGTTCCCTCTCAAGAGTACATCAAGAAGTAGAAGGTATAGATTCAAAATAATGGCCAAAAGGAGTAAATGTGATGTGAAGAAAATTTTTTTCACGCAGAGCGTGGTTGGAATCTGGAATGAACTTCCTGAAAGGGTGATGGAGGCAGGTTTGATCGAGGTATTCAAAAGGGAATTGGATTTCTATCTGAAAAGAAAGATTGTGCAAGGTTACGGGGATAAGGCAGGGGTTTGGGATTAGGTAGATTGCTCTTTCAGCGAGCCAGTGCAGACTTGAAGGGCTGAATGGCCTCCTTCTGCACTGTAGACATTCTGTGACAGCAGTGGACTTGGCTGTGATAACCTACTGGTGTTCACTGTCAACTTGTAAATGAATAATAGCTGTTTGGGTGAAGTTTATCACTTGTTAATTTTTTCCACTTCTAAAGATGGTGCATCTTTGCTAGGGTGGAGTTCATACCCTTGAATATCTTCTTAATTTATATGTGAACCATAATGATAAGAATTGGTGGACTATTAGCAATTAGATAAACATAGTGATGTTGTGGAACAGAGGAAGGAGTCAGAAGCATGAGCAACATGTTCCAAGGAGAAAAAAATCAAACTTAATTGTACAACTTTTGTCTTTGATATTGATACTGAAGTTGATGTGTACTGCATTGTGAAGTACCTTGGGAAATCATGAGGTTGTGGAAAGCACTATTATTTTATAACTAGAAGGCATCAGCTTGTTTTCAAGTTTCACCATCTTTTCATTCCTTGAATGGCAAACTTCTTACCACCAAATTTCTTCTGGTTTATTGGCCTGCCTTCATCTTTGCAGAAAGGTTTCACATCTGAGTGACATGAATACTGCTCATCAGAACAAGGAGGCATAGGCAGAGAGACATTGTTGGGAGTTTATTTACAATAGTGAACATTATGTACAAGTGATTAACACCTGTGCCCAGGCTGTGCAACTACATCTTTTTAATCTTCCTATCCCTGCTGCTACGTTTTGCTCCCTGGACATCCACTGTGGAGGTGGAGGCAGCCTGATGTCTGTGATGAACTTGGCGGACGTCCTCTGGAGGGCCAGGACCCCTGCTTTCGGAATCTTGCTGTGACTTGCTGTGGCAGTGGCACCCTACTCGGCCTGTGGAGCTGGAACTGCTGGAGTCACAGAAAGAGGGGATTCTGCTGAGTCACCTAGGTGGATGGCCCTGGGGTGTGCATCTGCTGATTTTCCTCCCTATGGGTGCCCAAGAGCCCTTGGCTGACTCCATGTGGAGAAAGGGAAGCTGGAATGAGATCGAGCTGCCCCGCACCCCTCTTGCATACACACTGCTGGAGGCCAACTATGGCACCAGCGATGGAGTTCAACCCACACAACAGTGCAGGAGCGACATCCTGGGCTAAGGTCTCCAAGGCAGCCACCATTCTACCAGTGTTGCGCCAGCATGCCAACACACCGAGGTCTATCACTTCAGCCTGAAGGCAGATGGACTCCTCCATTGTGCCTTGCAATCTGAGGAGTGCAACGGACATCCTTTCTCGACGTTCCTGAGCTTTCCTTTGCAGCTCTAGCAACTGTGACATGACTGAGTCCAAAGGCTCGTCACCTGACTCAGCAAATATGTGACCTACAGCAGTCCTCCAAGTGCTGGGGACTTTGGAAGTCCTTGCCGCTGCCTGCTGTGGATCAGAAAGTGTGATGTGCTCACCAGATTGTGATCCCAAGGCTACTCTAAAGATAGGAGCCACCGAAGTGCATATCTTTGTGCTGGTGGAGGGCGTAAGTGAGTGCTGTAATGGGACTTCAAGGAGGGTGCCTTCAGATTCCTCTTCAGGGGTTTGTTCGGGGCTTGATTGGAAGCCCTGGGTTGTTGACTCCATCAGCTGTTTGGCAGATGTCCCTGCGAAAGCAAATGGAGATAATTAGTGCATTGCAGTGGCCTGTGAAAGAGGACACATCACTTACAGCATAGTAGTCCGATGGATGTTGCACTGCTGGATCCTCACTTGATAGAGCACCGTTGACCTCACCATCAGCACAGGAATGGTCCAGAACCTCACCAGCCAGGTGGATGGCTCTGTTTTCAAAGTCCGTGAGGACCTTGATTTCAGGGATTCCTCTACCAGTCTGCCACTTCTCCCTCTTACTATGTACCAGCTTGTCCTGCATGAATAGAGATGGAAAGTGTAAGCAGGACGCCAGCCGGGCCAGATGATAAGTATGCCTGTAACGTGTGGGCGGTGAGTGGTTCCATGGGTGGGATGAGGACCATGAAGGTGTGAGTGAGAGAGCAAATGGTGATGTTCCTTGAGCTGGCAGTGAGTGAGGGTCCTGTGGATGTGTGATGGGTTTGTGAGTGTGTGAGTTGAGAGTGATGAGAAGATTGACTTACCTTGGCAGAAGGGAGATCATTCATTCTTGTGGCACTGAATGGCTGTCCCCTTTTACATGGCATTACACCTATCACTGCCTTCCAAGCCAGATTGGTGATGTAGCTGTCCATCTTGCAGCCAGAGGGGAGGGGGTGGTACAGGACACCACAGTGGCCTCCACAGTGTTCAAAAGGCGCTCGAGGGATGCATTGTTAAACCTGGAGGCTACAGTCTTGTTGCCTTTCGGGGACGTGACTTCCCTACAGCAGTCCTGGGCTGGAAGAACTGAGAGGTGTACACGTGGCTGCGCTTTAAATATGGCACCCGGCATGATGAAGTGGTGAGGCAAAGGCGAATGACAACCCGCCCACCATCAAAATGGCATATTTCCTTGGAATGCCTAATTAATGTGGCGGGTTTGGGATAATATGTCGTGAGAAGCCACCATTTGGGCTGGTGGGTAATACGTCATTTCCCATCCTGTTACCGCACTTAGTGCAAATCTGAGATGATTCTGCCCAACGTTTCCCAATCCATCACCATTTAAATAATATTCTGCCATCCTGTTTTTCCTACCAATGTGGTAGGAAAGTTATACATCATCTGCCATGTTCACTCACTCAACTTGTCTAAATCACCTTGAAGCCTTTTTACATCCTCCCCACCACTCATTTCCTTTGCATCTTATAATAGTTTCAATAACTTTTTTGTTTCAGGGACTTAGCTGGTCTCAAAGCTTTTTTTTTCAAAGCAGAAAAGTTGATAGCAGTTACATATTCTGACCTTGCACATTTAACAGAAATTCAGTGTCCATCAAGAGTTTTCACTCCCTCTAAGTAGAAACGCACCACCAGTCTTCCTGCGATGAACTGAAAGATTTCTGGTGGGGAGAAGGGGGTGGGGGCAGGAGGCTGTAAATATCAAGAGGGATTCCTCTGCTTGTCCTCAAACTTTTTCAGGGTTTCCACAGCTCTTCTACCAAAGTTATGGCAACGAATGGGAGAGCTCTGGCGGTACCACCAAACCAAAATTTGAGATTAACAGTGCATGTTATATTAATACTGAACAAAACATCTTAAACTGGTTGTCTTTCATCGGGAGAAAATAGTATTTTATTTCAAATGATTTAAACTTAACGACAGTCAATTGGAATTATTTGTTTTCTGCTAATAGGCTACTGCTCATCTCAAATATAGCAAGCTCTCCCTTCATTATAGCTTCAAGTTCAGTTTAAAATGGTCTTTTATGATAGCAAATCAATGATTGAATAAGAAATAAACTTTTAAGGGGCACTACTTGTTTATTAAAATTTATCATATGGTAATTATGTCCGTATGTGTGTCCAAACATATATTATTTTTTAAAGGTAGGGGTGGGGCAATTTGACAGCCCTACAGGAGCTGCAGACAAGTTTGGGGAAGGCTGACAGGCATTAACTCAATGTCAGAGTATAATTACTAGCAACACGTCTGGTACCACATGGATATTATTTATGGGTAAACACAATCACAACTGAGCCTGATTCTGTTTCCATCCCCACCAACTTCAAAGGTTAGCGGAGGTTGCTGGGTAGACTAGGATCAGGAGCCCTGGCCAATTTTCCTTTTCCTAATCATGGGACACTGATGACTATAGCACCCTTACTGATTCTAGCTGAGATCAGCTCAACACAAAAATATGTTAAACCTGGTCTCAGTTGTTCATTGCCTACCAGTTATTTAGCTGAAACACTGGAGGGGCTTAAAATATTATTGTTAAGTTGCTGTTGTGTTGCTGTTTTAATACAGATTTTGGTACCATCGTCTTTAGGAAGTTAGCTCTCAACATTTGTGCTACTGCAAGGTGGGCAGGGATGGGGGCGGGGGGGGGGGGGTGGTGGCGGGGGATGCAAATTTGTACACTTAGGTAAAGTTAACTCTCACGAGGATGCCACTGGGCTACAGAAAACATTGCAAACATCAAACGCTCCCAAAGACTGTATTGAAAAAATATTGGGATAGTAATTTAAGATTAGTACACATATTATTGAAATGGGGCACAGGAAGATGCAAGATCTTAAATTCATTTGAAACATTTCTATGTTACAGGTTTGGCTACTTTAACATATTGGTACAAAAATTTGATTCACATGAGCAAATCTGTTTCTTGTGACATTCATGCTGCTTTTACAGTGCTTTAGTATCAAGTCTTGCACTGTAAAGGCAACTGTAAAGATAGCTTAACAGATTTGTTCAGGCAGTTGCTTGGAAACTAATTTTCTAATAATGGAGTTGGCATTGGTGCCAGCCATTCCAGATTCTGGATGCATAAGACCCATGCAATAAGAGCTGATAGAATTAAATTCAATATAAAGGTAGCATTAATTTATCAGATCAAGTTGTCCCTACACTAAACAGCAGTAACCCACTACATTAATGAGCTCAAAATTCCTCCAAACACAATCCATATTTGAAAGCAAAGGTTTTTTTTTTCCCAAATGGCTATCCAAATGAATTGGACTGCTTTTCTATAGTCCAGGTAGCATGCTTTGCAGAAATCTTGCACATTTTAATAAAATACTAGGCAATAAATGAATCACCAATTCTCATTACTTCTTTCATACAACTGTATTATTGTTTAACCTTTAGTTTTTGTCAAAAAAAGTCAATGATTCTCACTTCAATGCTGCAGTAATTTTTTATTTGTTCATGGGATGTGGGCAAAAATGGCAAGGCTAGCATTTATTGTCAATCACCTAACTGCCCTTGAAATTCTGGTGGTTATCCGTTTTCTTAAACTACTTAAGTCCTTGTAACGCAAGTACACCTACAGTGCTGTGAGGGAAGGAGTTCCAGAACTTTGACCCAGCTACAGTGAGGGAAAGGCGATATATTTGCAAGTCAGGATGGCATGTTGACCTGGAGGGGAACTTGAAGGTTGTGGCATTCCCTTTTACCTGCTGATCATCTTCTAGGTGTAGAAATTGTGGATTTGGAAGGTGCTGTTGAAGGAGCTGTGGCAATTTGCTGCAGTGTATTTTGGCACTACTGTCACTGGGTGAGATTTTCCACACCTGCCCGCCGCCAGGATCTTCTGGTCCCGCCACAAGTCAATGGACCTCTGGCTGGGGCACTGCCTCACCTGCAGCAGGTCCTGCCCGCAACGGGGCCAGAAAATCCTGGTCACTGTGTGCTTCTGGTGGCGGGTGTGAATGTTCAAGATGGAGGATCAGGTGCCAATCAAGCAGGTTTCCAAATTCTGAATGGTATTGAGCTTCTTGATAGTTGCTGGTGCTGCACTCAACTAGGCAAGGAGGGAGCATTCCATCATACTCCTGATTTGAGGCTTGTAGATGGTGGATGGGCTTTAGGGCGTTAAGTTACTCACTGCAGAATTCCAAGCCTCTGACCTGCTCTTGCAGCCTCAGGTGGTTGCTCCAGTTAAGTTCCTGGTTAATGGATGCTGATGATGGGAATGTAGTGATGCTAATGGCATTGAATGTCAAGGAGAGACGGTCATTGTCTGGCACTTGTGTGGCACAAATGTTACTTGCTACTTAGCAGTCCCAGCCTGAATATTGTCCTGGCCTTGTTGTATGCATCATGCCGCAACTGCAATCATCAGTGAACAATTCCACTTCTGATCTTATGCTGGAGGGCAGCTCATTGATGAAGCAGCTAAAGATGGCTGTCAAATGGACAAGTTTTCAAGCACCAAGCCAGCATTTTCTTGAATTCTCTGTACTATCAGGTTTTGATTGGGCAGATAAGAATGGCAGGTGCAGTTCCACCCTCACTTGTGCATTATTGAGGCCTAGGACAGGAATACACACAGTCAAGTTCAGAAAAGGCTGTGCAGTTAGTTACATTTTTGAATAGGAAGTAGTGAGAGCAAGCTTTCTCCAAGCTCAGAGGTTTAGTGAACAGGAGGGCTAGTGGGGTATTTTTTAAAGTCTGATATGAAATCCCATCAGGGCAGCATAGCTGTTTTATTTTAGAACAGAGTTGAGTTAGCAAACTCAATCAATTATTATTCTGTATGTTTAACTATAAAATAAAGTATTTTAAATTATTTGTACCAGGTCTTATCTTATTTGGCATTTTCCAAATCTACTTTTGACAAGATTGGCAAGTCATTTAAGGGTACGTATGAATGACATGGACATGTGGTTCAGGCCACAATGGATTCTAATAGTTATTTGGTAGTATAGAACTTGAGTATTGCTGAAAAAAGAGATGTGCCCAAGTTTTTCGTCTTGCACCCATCAATCACAAGAATACTAACATAAGGGGTAAAACACCAATTTATACTGTATGTGAAGAGAGTGCTAATTGGTTGGCAAGTGGCATTGCCATGGAGAATACACAACTAATGGTGACTGACAGTTAAATGCCAGGCATTGTTTGAAATTTAAACCAGGCAGCTTGACTCCCAACTGGTCAAGGCATTGCCCTGAGGAATAAGTCAACAAGTGGCTCTCACTTATTTTGTTTAGCTGAACAGGCACAATATATGTACATGTTCTTTCTGAAGCAAAAAACAGGGCAATGTGTATTAATATGTAGCTTCAGTACCTGCAAATGCACCACATTGTAAGCCTGACCGACAATCTTAAATTGACCATAAGTCATAGGAGGAAAATTAGGCCATTCGGCCCATCGAGTCTGCTCCACCTTTCAATCATGGCCGATAAGTTTATCAACCCCATTCTCCCGCCTTCTCCCCATAACCTTTGATCTCCTTACCAATCAAGAACCTATTTATCTCGGTCTTAAATACAGTCAATGACTTGGCCTCCACAGCCTTCTGTGGCAATGAATTCCATAGATTCACCACTCTCTGGCTAAAGAAGTTTCTCTTCATCTCTGTTCTAAAAGGTCTTCCCTTTACTCTGAGGCTGTGCCCTCGGGACCTAGTCTCTCCTACTAATGGAAACATCTTCCCACGTCCACTCTATCCAGGCCTTTCAGTATTCTGTAAGTTTCAATCAGATCCCCCCTCATCCTTCTAAACTCCATCGGGTATAGACCCAGAGTTCTCAAACATTCCTCATATGTTAAGCCTTTCATTCCTGGGATCGTTCTCGTGAACCTTCTCTGGACCCTCTCCAGGGCCAGCACATCCTTCCTGAGATACCAGGCCCAAAATTGCTCACAATGTTCTAAATGTGGTCTGACCAGAGCCTTATAAAGCCTCAGCAGCACATCCCTGTTTTTATATTTTAGTCCTCAAGAAAAAAATGCCAACATTGCATTTGCCTTCCTAACTACCGACTCAACCTGCAAGTTAACCTTAAGAGAATCCTGGACTAAGACTCCCAAGTCCCTTTGCACTCTAGACTTCTGAATTCTCTCCCCATTTAGAAAATAGTCTATGCCTCTATTCTTCCTACCAAAATGCATGACCTCACACTTCCCCACATTGTATTCCATCTGCCACTTCTTTGCACATTCTCCTAACCTGTCCAAATCCTTCTGCAGCCTCCCCGCCTCCTCAATACTACCTGTCCCTCCACCTATCTTTGTATCATCTGCAAACTTAGCCAGGATGCCCTCAGTTCCTTCATCTAGATCATTAATGTATAAAGTGAAAAGTTGTGGTCCCGACACTGACCTCTGTGGAACTCCACTAGTCACCGGCTACCATCCTGAGAAGGACCCCCTTATCCCCATTCTCTGCCTCCTGCCAGACAGCCAATCTTCTATCCATGCTAGTACCTTGCCTCTAACACCATGGGCTCTTATCTTACTGAGCAGTCTCCTGTGCGGCACCTTGTCAAAGGCCTACTGGAAGTCCAAGTAGATAACATCCGTTGGCTCTCCTTTGTCTAACCTACTCATTACCTCCTCAAAGAATTCTAACAGATTTGTCAGGTATGACCTCCCCTTGATGAAACCATGCTGACTTTGCCCTATTTTACCATGCACTTCCAAGCATTCTGAAATCCCATCCTTAATAATGGATTCTAAAATCTTACGAACGACGGAGGTCAGGCTAATCACCCTGTAATTTCCCATCTTTTGCCTCACTCCCTTCTTAAACAGGGGGGTTACATTAGCGATTTTCCAATCCTCTGGGACTCTCCCTGACTCGAGTGATTCCTGAAAGATCACCACTAACGCCTCCACTATCTCTTCAGCTATCTCCTTCAGAACTCTGGGGTGTAATCCATCTGGTCCAGGTGATTTATCCACCTTCAGACCTTTTAGTTTTCCTAGCATCTTCTCCTTGGTAATGGCCACCATACTCACCTCTGCCCCCCAACTCTCTGGAACTTTGGGGATGTTACTCGTGCCTTCCACCGTGAGGACTGACGCAAAGTACCTATTCAGTTCCTCCACCATTTCTTTGTTCCCCATTACTACTTCTCCAGCATAATTTTCCAGCGGTCCAATGTTCACTTTTGCCTCTCTCTTACCCTTTATATATCTAAAAAAAAACTCTTGCAATCTTCTTTTATATTACTGGCTAGTTTACCCTCATATTTAATCTTCTCCCTCCTTATTTCTTTTTTAGTTGTCCTCTGTAGGCTTCCCAATCCCCTCATTTCCCATTGCTCTTTGCTGCATTGTATGCTTTCTCTTTAGCTTTTATGCTGTCCCTGACTTCCCTTGTCAGCCATTGTTGCCTCGTCCTCCGTTTAATATGCTTATTCCTAGGGATGAATTTTTGCTGTGTCTCCCAAATTACTCTCAGAAACTCCTGCCATTGCTGTTCCACTGTCTTTCCTGCTAGGCTCATCTCCCAGTCAATTCTGGCTAGCTCCTCCCTCATGCCTCTGTAGTTGCCTTTTTGAACTGTAATACCATTACATCTGATTCCAGCTTTTTCCTCTCAAATTGCAGGGTGAATTCTATCATATTATGGTCACTTCCTCCTAAGGGTTCCTTCAACTTAAGCTCCCTTATCAAATCTGCTTCATTACACGTCACTAAATCTAGAATTGCTTGTTCCCTAGTGGGCTCCAACACAAGCTGCTCCAAAAAGCCATCTCGGAGACTTTCTACAAATTCCTTTTCTTAGGATCCACTACCTACCTGATTTGCCCAGTCTACCTGCATATTGAAATCCTCCATGATCACTGTAACCTTGCCTTTCTTACATGCCTTTTCCATCTCCTGGTGTATCTTGTGCCCCACATCCTGACTACTGTTTGGAGGCCTGTACATAACTCCCGTTATGTTTTTTTTACCTTTGCAGTTCCTCAACTCTACCCACACAGATTCTACATCATCTGACCCTATGTCATTCCTTGCTATCAATTTCATTTCATTTCTTACTAACAAAGCAACCCCTCCCCCTATGCCAACCTGCCTATCTTTTCGATAGGTTGCATATCCTTGGATATTTAGCTCCCAGTCCTGATCCCCTTGCAGCCATGTCTCTGTGATGCCCACATCATACTTGCCAATTTCAACCCGCGCCACAAGCTCATTTACTTTATTTCGTATACTGCATGCATTCAGATACAACACCTTCAGTCCTGTATTCCCGTCCCCTTTCTCGTTGTTGTCCCTTTGTCTGATGTGATCTGATTCCTAGCCCTTTCCAAACACCTGCCCTATTTTGTGTTCTGGGGACTTTAATAGCCTCTCCTGGGATCTCCTTTCTTCTCAGTTTTTTCATAATTTTCAATGAAGTTGAATCCACCCCCCAACATGCTAACCTGCTGCTTTGTTTCCCATTTCTCATACTTCTTAGAGTTTTATCTTTCCCTGCCTCCCCACCCCCGCCGCCCGCCCATTTTCTAGTTTAAAGTCCTATTGACCACCCTATTTACTCTTTTTGCTAGAATATTGTCCCAGATCAGTTCAGGTGGAGACCGTCCCAACGGTACAAATCCCTTCCGTTCCAATACTGATGCCAGTGCCCCATGAAATGGAACCCCTCTTTCCTGCACCAACCAAATTGGTTGTCAGCGTACTTCTTAACATAGAGGATTATTTAGCAAATGTTGTCTAATCGCGGAATCACATCTAATGTTGGACACTGGGTTTCGAGTTTTGCAAGCACGGGCTAGTAAGGTACGGTTTGTACTCTGCCGTTGCAAACAGGAGCTGGGACATGCTTTTTGATATGATCTGTCAGTCTTTGGGATGTATGGCCTATATACCTAGCAACACACTGCCACTGAAATTCATATGCCACATTATTAGTGTGTGATTTGTGTGTGGTATTCTTGCGAGTGTCCTGAGTGCAAGATGAAAAGCTTGAACACGTCTCTTTTTTCAGCAATACAATGGATTCTGTTGTTATAGGTTATGCTACTCTATTCTAGATATCATGTATTTTAAGCACACCACAGCACCAAGTGTGTGGGACCCATCACTTGTGAAAATTTGTAAAATGAACAGTGATACTAATCTACATATTTCTTGATATATCCAGGAATGAAATTTAGAAATTTGTTGTGTTTTCTAACAGTTTAAATAAAAGTTCCTGTCCCCTACGGTTTCCACACATTCAACACTGGCATGATGTATTAACTTACAAGTATTTTTCTTCGTATGGAAGAATAAAGAGTGTTCATTAGTGTAACAGCTGGGCAGTGACCACTAGATCAATATTTGCAGCTTTGTAGCATTTACATCAGTTTTGAAATTGTGCTATTTTGGGGCCCTTCTGCATAAACTGAGATTCTCCAAGAAAGTTCTCCCTCTAACTTCTGAAAGGCAATGTCAACAACTGAATGAAAAACAGTGTAATCATTTCAGAAAATGTTTATTAGTGTATGACAACACAGGGTACAGATAAACATTCAAGATGCTGCTTGCAGTACATGGCAAGTCCAGCTCCAAAAAGACAAATTTATGGACTCTCCACTTTGAAAATTTATGGCAAATTAAATGGGCATGTGTAAAATACTCAAATCACACAATTGTCAGACATTTGTAAGTGGACAAATATTAGTCCAATGAACATTTTGACAGCCCAAGCCAGTCAGTAATCTCATTCAAAAATTTTTACAGTGAATTGCTAAATTATCGAAAGTAAAATCTGAAAATGGTAGAAACACTCCAGTGATCAGTCAGCATCTGTAGATAGAACAGAAAAGTTAATATTTCAGGCATGGACCAAGACCAGATTAATTACCTAGGCAGTTAAGAAAGCATTTCCTGAGTTTGTCACCTCAAAGTGTAGATCAGGTTAAGCTCACAATGATTGATAATTAACATTTGAGAGAGTAGAACAAATTGGTGTACTAAAAACTGAAAATTTGTTCGGTTGCATATATATTTTTATAACCTGACAAAATAATCTTAATCTGATCACATTTTTGTAACATGCAAGATAGCTGCAAGTGCGCAGGCATCAATTATGACTGCTTAGCAGATGCTTCTGTAAGTTTGATTTAAAAAAAGCCTGTTGACTCAAAAGTAAATTATCACTGCAATCCTTTTGGGAAGCATAATTATTGCTGTAACAGTGTGAAATCTTCTATGAGCTGATAAACACGTCAAGGGTGCATCTTAAGTGCTTAGTGTGCTTTTTAGAAATGTATTTTGTGCTAATTTGCTGAACAGCATCATGGTAACTTCATCTGGGTAAACAGTCAGTAGTCTTTGATGTGACTGTTGTGCTGTTTGTGAACAACTGTACTAAACGGTGTTTGGGATCCTATGTCAAAAGAAGTGTGGGAAGTATCCTTTCCATTTACTCAAAGGTAAGATCTCTTCACTGGAAGCACTGTATAACTGCTTTTAAGCACCATTGATTGGTGGCGTTTAAGAAGGGGTGTTTAAGAAGATCGCCTGCTGTTTGTCATTTGTTTGTTTAGGATTTAAACGCATTAGTGTTTAAATTCTTTTAAGAACCCAACTGTTGGCATATGTACTAAAATTCAACTTTACCAATTTCCTGACTCTTAGTGCTGCATTTACCAAACAACCAACTTGTTCCATTACAGGAAAATATGACATCAATAAAGAGTACTATTATCAGGACATTTAAGCACAAAATTTACATTTAAAATATCATATTGCTGTTCACTACAGTTTGATTTAACTGGAAATGGTGGTTGTCCATCTAGTTTATTTCTTGTTTTGGAGAATTGGAAACTTGAGTCCAAACCTTTTGTGCTCAGAAAAGCGCAGATCGTTTCAAATATAAGTAGTGAAAGTTGAACTCTAGTTGTTGCAAGTTGGTCTTTTGCTTTTCCTTCTCCTTGCTTCCACTTCCTCTGCTCTCACAAAAATGGCAATAATTGCTGGAATATAGGAGCCAGAAACTCCTCAGTAGCTAATGCTAGGTGATCTTTACATGTTAGAACCCTGTCTGAGAAGGATGTTGACTGTGAAGGGCTTCCAAGTTGAAATTCTCACCATCAAGCAGGAGTCATTACAACACAGAAAGCCATTCAACTCACTGAGTGCAAGCTTGTTCTCTATAGAGCAACCGGATCAGTCCCATTCTCCCATTTTATTCCCATAGCCAGGGAGTTTATTTCCCTCAGTTAGTCGATAATCAGGATTTGGAATCCAACCAATTTCTTCTTTCTCCCCAACGCCACCAATCACTCAACCCAAAGGCACCAAGGCCAATTCTATCACTCTTACTTCTGCAGAGATCAGCTAAATCAGCAAAAATCATTGTTAAACCTGTGAGCCCTTCTGGTCTGTATACTCAGTAACAAATTAGATACCACATAAACCTACTAAGCCATCAAATGGAATTTTTACAGGAACATAAAAGGTTCAATTTTCTTAGAAATTATATAACTGATATATTAAAGATAAACCTCAGCATTCAGGAAATGCATTTTTTTGAAGTCAGTAAAGTATATGACTCGCTCTGGTATGCAAATTATTTTAGCTTGTTTTTACTTTCAGGTCCCACATAGGTTCCAAGTTCATGTCAGTTCAGCATAAAAGGAGGCCATACTGGATACCTCAGGAGCAATTGAGCTACTGCATCTCACTATACGATTCAACTGTATTATTATATTTGCTACTGAGAGATTATGAGCACTGGGGCCAAGTTAAAAAAGCAAATAATTTTTACTTAAGTTCTGTTGAAGAGTCATATGGACTCGAAACATTAACTGTGTTCCTCTCCGCAGATGCTGCCAGACCTGCAGAGTTTTTCCAGGTATTTTTATTTTTGTTTTGGATTTCCAGCATCCGCAGTTTTTTTGCTTTTATCAAGTAAGTTAATATTTGCCTCACACAGGATTGGTATAACAGCATTTTAATATGGCAAATCAAATCATCTTTTGAAGCATGATACAAGAAATTGAATCCTGCTATTTTCCAGGAATTTCCTGTTCAGGTAACAAAGCACCTTAGTTAAAAACAGAAAACGCTAGAAGAACTCAGCATCTTAGTCTCCTGTTAATTCATTACAGCTGAGCTGGTTTTGAAATTGTGATTAAAATCTAGCAGATTTTACATAGCGTAGCACTCTTCATATACAGAATAATGATAAAACAAATTTTGATTCCAAAACAATACCCCTCAGCTGAAATGAATTATATTTTAAATGATGGGAAGGAAAGAGTGAGAGCAAGAAAGGACTTCTTCAAGTAAAATATTTTCTCAGCCCACCACCATCTCAACGGTAATGTACTTTTCTGATCCCAAATTATTGCCATCAACTCACATATAAAAAATAGAATTAGATTTTTCTTTTGGAGTTCAATATTTTCCAAATTCTTCCCTTAACGTATCCAGGTCTGTATGAATTGAAAAGCATGCCAACTATTACAAACCTGCTCCAAAAGGCATTCTTCATTTTAAAAAGCTGCTGTTCCAAGCCAGTTAGAGTAAACAACCTTCTCTCAGCCTCTTACGTATTACAGCTGAGTGTAGGATGTTTACAGTGCCTGGAGCTCAGTTGCACACGGTCAAGCTCTAGTTGGCACTGAAATGTACAGGAACCCGAACATTATCATTCAAATATCTTCTGTGACTAGAAGCGATTAGTTTTCTTAATAAACTAACATGAACTCTCAGGATTTTAAAGCTAAGCTGATCTACATGTGCCAATGATACAGTCTAAAGCAAAAGCTAATTGTCATTATCCTGGAAATCTGAAATAAAAACAGAAAATGCTGGAAATACTCAGTAGATCTGACCACATCTGTGGAGAGAAGAACAGAGTTAACATTTCAGGTCGATGACCATAACTTTTGACAAGAAGTTCAGAAACCTGAGAACGTTAGGTGGAATTTAATGTTTGTGGCAGTGGGGCCATCCACCATATGGAAAACCAGTGACAACCCTGCTGTAGCCCAGTCAGGTGCCTATATGTCTGCGGTTGGGCATTCCAGCCCCCAAGCGGGGAATTACCCTCTGGAAACCATGAATCGGGTTGAATGTCTTGCCTCTTGAGAGCTGCTGGCCAATCAAAGCCCGGCAGCCCTCCAGTGCCAGCCGTGCAACAGGGATTGTTGATGGAACCCCAGGAAACAAGTGAGTGGGACAGGTTTCCAGGGCCAGACAGGGAGGCTCAGGGAAGGGGCAAGAGAGAGGGGTAATTTAAAGGGGAGAGAGGGACCTTACTTTGGGTCTCTCTGTTCCTACCATTGGATGTCTCTGTTGGGCAGTGTGTCCAACAAAGAAGGATCCCAGCCTCCTACCAGGCCTCAGGCCTACCTGCCAGGATTTTCCTGGTGGTGGGCCTGCATGCCCATCCCCTGCCCGCTCTAGCCTCCAAGCAGAAAGGCCGGCCTTGAGCCTTCCTGCCCTGGACTAAATTGGAGGAAGCAGAAAGGCAAGGGCTTCTCCACCCCACACCTTTCTGCCCGATCACAGAGCCCTCCACACTGCCCCCAGGAGTGGGTATAAATTCCGCTCCTTAATTCTGTTCCCCTCTCCACAGATACTGCCAGACTGGCTGAGATTTGATTTTGGTACAGTCTAAAGGTTCCCTTCGGGGCAATGTGTACATTTTATGTATTATTAGTCCAGGCCTTTGAATTACTAGTCCTGTGATGTTATCATGCTACAGTACCCATCAATGACATCACAAATAATTAGAGTAAGAGACTGCAACACTATTTGGGAAAAGAAATATGTAACTTGAAAAGAATATAGGATATAGAGAAAAGGCAAAAAGAATGGGATTAAGGAGATAATTACATATGAAGATGTAGCGCGGGCAAACTCAATGTGCAGAATGACTTCGTGTTTATCTTCAGATAGCACCAGCTTCTCCATCAGCTACCAATCCCCACAACCAAGCTGATATTTAAAAAAAAAAACCACCAATCACAGAATGATATAGCACAGGAGGCTATTTCACCCATCATGTTTTCATGACTCTTTGTTAGAGCTATCCAATTAATTCCAAATCACTCTCCTCTTTCCCCACAGCACTGTATTTTTCCTCCAAGTATTAATGCAATTCTGTTTTGAAAATTACTCTTAAATCTGCTTCTACCACCCTTTCAGACAGTGCCTGCAGTCTAGATCATGTTGTTATTTAAAAAGTTCCCTTGTGTTGCCTTTTTTTTGCCAATCGCTTTCAATTTGAGTCCTTTGGTTACCAACCCTCTGTCCCTGGAAACAGTTTCTCCTCATTTACTCCATCAAAATTATTTGAACACCTCTATCAAATCTCCCCTTCACTTTTCCTGGTCTAAGAGAGAGCAACCCAAGCTTCTCTAGTCTCTCTACATAACTGACATCCCTGAGAGCTGGCACAATTCTAGTAAATTTTTTCTGCATTCTCTAAGGTCTTGCTATCATTCCTGAAGTGTGATGCCCAGAATTAAATGCGATACCTTATTTGAGGCCTAACCAGTGTTTCATAAAGGTTCAGCATAACCTTTGTTTTTGGGCTCTATTATTAAAGTCCATGGTCCATATACTTTTTTCAAGCAGTTTACCAATTTGACCTGTCACCTTTGAGGGTTTGTGTGCATACACCCACCCTGGTAACCCTGTTCCTGTACCTCCTTTAAAACTGTACCATTTAGTTCATATTGTGTCTCATTCTTCCTACCAAAGCGCCTCACTTCACACTTCCCTGATAAATTTAATTTCGAAAAACTTCCCATTTCATTAGTCTAGTTTTCCTGAAGCCTGCTACTACCCTCAAGGTTTACCAACTTACCAATTTTATATTTTCTGCAAACTTTGAATTTATGCTCTGTGTACACAAGTCCCAAGCAATGGTCCTGATACCAAACCCTGGGGAACACCACTGTACATTTCTCTGGACTGGACAACCATGGTTCACCAATATTCCCTGCTTTCTGTCCCTTGGCTCACTTTGTATCTAAATTTGTCTCTTTAATCCCATGGCTTCAATTTTGCTAACGAGGTGATCCATCAAATGCCTTGTGAAGGTCCATATACACAACATCAGCTGCATTCCTCTCATCATTCTCCTCAGATACTTCAAAGAACTCAAGTCAGTCAAATATGATTTACCTTTAACAACCCTGGCTGGCTTTCATCTGTTAGCCCATACTTTTCTAAATGCCAATTAATTTTTCTGAATTATTGTCAAGTTTCTCCATTACTAACAGCTGTTTGGCCAGTAGTTGCTAGGTTTATCCCCCTCCCCCTTTTTAAAAAAAAAACAGGGGTATAACATTTACAGGGGCTGCAGTGGTTTAATGCAGCAGCTCACCACCGCCTTCTCAAGGGCAATTAGGGATGGGCAATAAATGCTGGCCTAGCCACATCCCGTAAATGAGTATTAAAAAATTCTTCCAGTCCTCTGGAATCGTTCCCATATCTAAAGGAGGATTGTAAGATTGTAGCTAGAACCTTCACAATTTCCACCTTTACTTCCCTCAGTAACCAAAGATGATCCCATTAGGACCAGATGGCTCTTCTACTTTGAAGAGTGTTAATCTTTTAAGTAATCACCTCTTTATTCTCATCATTACCAATTTCACCCCTCCTTTCACACTGCATTGGCAGCATCCTTTCTCTATTGAAGACAGATGCAAAGGGCTCATTTTAAAGTTATCCTCTGCCTATATATGAACATCTCTTTTTTTGAGTTCTAATCTCTTCCTTTGACTACTTGTGTTTAGAAAAGGGACTGCATTCCATTATAGGTTATCCATTAATCTATTGTCATAATTGCTCTCATTTTTTATTCTCCTCTGTACTTTCTATATTCAGCTTGGTTCTTGCTGTATTATGAACTTTAAAATTGTCATAAATTCCCTTTTCTGTCTCATTTTGCATTCTATATTGTTAGTCTTCCAGAAAGCTTTGGGCTTGGATACACTTTCATCTGCTTATGTGGGAATGCATCTACTTTGTACTCAAATCATCTACACTTAAAAACCCTCTTACTGTTCAATTACTGTTTTGTCTATCAATTTTTGATTCCCTTACGCCTGAGCCAGATCCCTTTTCAATTCACTGAAGTTAGCCCTCCTCAAGTTAAATATTTTTAAGCTCGATTGTACTTTGTCCTTTTCAATAACTATTCTAAACCTGATACGATCACTGTTCTTCAAATGCTCTTCCATTGAAACATGTTCTATATACTCCATTTCACTCCTTGAACTATATACAGCACTGCTTCCATCTTCACTGAACTGGGAACACAATGATTAAGGAAGTTCTCTGTTAAATATCTCAGGAATTCCTCCTTTTTTGTCTTTTACTTTGTTGCTATTGAAGGCTATATATCAGGATAATCGAGATTTCCCATTATCACTACTTAATTCTTGTAACATTCTGTAATTTGTTCCTCTATCTTCTTCCACTATTTAGTTGCTTCTGTTTTTCTAACCAAATTGACTCAATTATATTTTCCCTTTCCAATTCTGATAATAGGTGGCATTATTGATCAAAGAAACTGGTTTTTTCCTTCTCTCCCCTCTCCCTTAAGTTCCCCATCCTCACCTTCTTTGAATAAGCCATTACATACAAGTCATCTACCTATCAAAGTCTTGCACCATAATCAGCATTATGAGCTGAAAACTAATACCAAATCAGAGACGTTGGAAGAAGTTGTATCTACATATTAGAGTCAGAAGGATTGTTTCAGAAACTGCAATGTAGTTCTGTTTCTCAGGCACTCCTCCATTAAAACAGGCTTTAAAAAATACTCATGTTAAACAAATCATACACAACACATGGAAAGGCCAAATTTAAGGGATGCGCCATTCAGCTGAGAGCTGAGTTTAAATTTAAAACTGTTGGAGCTTGGCCCAGAACCGAACACCTTGTCTGACATGATGCAATGGAACAACAAACAACTGAATGCAAAATCTAGAGAGACACAGTGCTATCTTACTCAACAGTAACGAAAATTGTAACCAGTCTTCATCAAAAACTCGCATCAAATGAGCCACCATTGAAAACTGCACAGGAGGGGAGTAACAAACGTGATCAATCGCTGAAATCCATCTGACTGAAGTAGAAGAAAAGTGCACCAAAGGCTAGATAACACTTGGATTCTTGGGACTCATTGCCCATACTTGCAACATTAGCAAGATCTGAATGGCAGTAAGTTACTTGACCACAAGGGCCATCATAGTTGATCACTCAGCAGATGGTCACCAGAATCTGTTGAAGGGTCATGAGGATTCGAAACGTCAACTGTGCTCTTCTCTACCGATGCTACCAGACCTGCTGAGTTTTTCCAGGTATTTGTGTTTCTGTTTTTGTTTTGGATTTCCAGCATCCGCAGTCCTTTGCTTTTACCAGAATCAGGGACCCAGGCTGATTTTGCCCCTCCCCCATTTTAGGGGTGACAAATTACAACATCCCAAATAATTAACTCTCATTTATTGGGCCACAAAGCTTCCAGGTGTCAGTCAAAAATTTAAAACTTTTAAAAAATTCTAGGCAGAGAAATGTGGATACAACTTGAAGTACTTTTAAGGCAGTTATCCTGGAGGCGTCAATTAAGTCAAGCTGAGTTATACATTAAAGAAGAATATCGAGCAACTCTCACCACTTTGAAGAATCTGTTTGGATGTAGCCGGTGGTCGCAAACATCTGACTGAAAGCTGGAGAAACTATTTTACAGCTTCCAGTCGGGGATGTTTACAGCAACAGACCACAATTGTATTTTCACAGGAGATCCAACATCAAAAGATAATGTCACACGTATTTCAGTAAAGCTGAACAATTTATGCAACCTTCATGCTGTTATCTGTTTGAATTGTGGAAAATATTCAGCTGTACAATTACTAATTTTGCCTCCTCAGTGCCACATTTGGTCAAATACTGCCTTGATGTTGAGCAGCACTCTCACCTCTCCTTTAGCATTTAACTTGCATTCATTTCTGTCTCAAGGCTGATCGGGACTGGAAGCAAGTGGTTCTGGCAGAGTCAGTGTACAATGGTGAGTAAATGTAGCTTGATGACACAATTGATGACTCCTTGTTAAGTAGTAATTGGCTAAGTTAGATGTATCCTGTTTTCTATCTTTCCTCAGTCCTGATAAAGGGTCATCATCGATCCGAAATGTTAACTCTACCTCTCCACAGATACTGCCTGACCTGCTTTTTCCAGCATTTATGGTTTTGTTTTAATATTTTCATATTGTTGAGTAGATACCAGCAGCAGGCGGCATTGTTACCATTTCAGAGAAAAAAAATAAAGCACAATAGATTGTCAAAATCAAAAGTACTGGAATGTGTAATATGCAATAAAAATGTATTTGCAACCAAATCTTAAGTGAACATTTCTTTTGCAATATCTAATTTTAAAAATTCCTCTGACTCTATTGTGCACTTGTGGTGCCATGGCATACAAGGCCTAGTGCTGGAAAATGGGATTAGAATAGTTAGGTACTTGTTTGACCGGCGCAGACTCGATGGGCCAAAGGGCCTTTTTCTGTGCTGTAGACCTCTGACTCTTAAAAAAAAATCTTAAATGACTTCACTTACCACCCACATATTTATAAAAATTTAACAATGGCCAGTGACTCCTAGTTTGTAAACATCAAAGAGCAACATCTCTTAATGATGTAGCATATAATAAGAGAATGCACAAGGGTCCTGACAATTCATGCCAATAATTAAGTCTAAACCTTTTCTTCTGTAGCACAATATTCTGGATAGGAATTGAACTCAATATAAAATTGTTTGGTCTTTATTTGTTTAAGTACATCAAAGGACTATAATTCTAACTACAAATTCAAATATCTAATGAGGTTAAAGAAGGAGGAAAAGGAAACAAGTAAAATTATGAATTTAAAATTGAATTTTCTTCTCTTGTACAGGAAGTCATAATTAGCAAGGAAACTACATGGAATTGATTTCAATGTAAACAGACAAAGCATTCTCGCCACTCCTGCAGCGCACATTTCTCAGGTCTTAACAGGTCAGGCCAGAAAATCCTAATTACATTCTTAGATAACTATTCTTGGGTAGTTCAGCAATCTGACCTGCAAGTATGAAATATTTAAAAAACATCCGGCTTGTATCAAATTTAAGGTCTTAAATACAGACTTCTCTTTTCTCACTGGTTTATCTACTCAGAGCCAATTAACATTTTTAGTACTATGGCTGAGTATTCCCCTTTGATAGCTGCAACCTGGTTTCAGAGGCCACATCAATTTTCAAGTCTAGTCTTCCAGTTGGCAAAAAAACGAAGCCCTTAAATCCAATGAAAAAAGAAATCAGTTGCTAGAAATATTCGCCCTCTCATACACCATGATCCCCATCTGTCACCGTTCCTGTTCCATCCCTGACTAGCTATATAAATGCCTGGGATTGGAAAAATTGTGGGGTGAGGGTAAGCCTCTGGCAAATTCCTCTCAGATCCCCTAAGGCAATTAAACAAGGGCATCAGTAACTGGGGATACACATCCTCCAATATCTCACCTCCTTTCTATACTTAGTGATGGCAATCACAACTAAAAACTCATCCCGCTCCCTCTTGAATGCCTACAGTGAAACCATACTCATTGCAGCAACTGACTTGTTGCACTGGTCAACTCCTCAGTGAGAAGTATCTCTAACCTAGATGTATCTTTATATAACTTAAAAACTTAACCATGTTTCCATGACCTCCTCAACATATCTAACTCAAATTGCCTATCTCCATGGGGCAAACATAATCCTTTCATCATTCTAAAGCCCTCAATTACATCAATTCTGCACTCTTCTAGAGGCAAAGGCCCAGCTGTCTAAGTTCATTGTGGTAACAAAGGACCTTTATATAGAGGAATAGAGAAGCTGATTATTTACATGGAGAAAGACAGCAGAAAGCTACAGCAAAGGGATTTGGGATCTTCGTGCATGAATCCCAAAAAGCTAACATACAAGTTCAGCAGGCAATAGGGAAGGCAAATGGAATGCTGGCCTTTATTTCAAAGGAATGGAGTATAAAAATAGGGAAGTCTTGCTATAACTATACAAGACACTAGTTAGACCACACCTAGAATACTGTGAAGTATTGGTTCCCTTATCTGAGGAAAGATATGCTGGCATTGGAGGCAGTCCCGAGAAGGTTCACTAGGTTGATCCCTGGTGGAGCAGTTGACTAGGTTGGGCCTGTACTCATTGGAGTTTAGAAGAATGAGAGATGACCTTATTGAAACATATAAGATTCCCAGGGGGCTTGACAGGGTAGATGCTATGGGGTTGTTTTGCCTTGTGAGAGAATCTAGGCCCAGAGGGCATAAACCTCAGAGTGAGGAGTCACCCATTTAAGACAGAGATGAGGAAGAATTTCTTATCTCAGAGGATATTGAATCTGTGGAATTCTTTCCCGCAGATGGCTGTCGGAGGCTGGGTCGTTAAGTATATTCCAGGCAGAGAGACATATATTTTTAATTAGTAAGGGAATCAAGAGTTATGCAGAAAAGTAGAGTTGAAGATCATCAGGTCAGCCATGCTCTCACTAAATGGAACAGACTGGATGGGCCGAATGGCCTACTTCTGTTCCTACGTCTTATATCAATCTACTCGCCCAATCTTAATACTCTAATACTACTACTACTTAATTCAGCATCATCTCAGATTCAAAAATAAAACCAGTTAGCCAGACAAATTTACCTGGATATGCAATCAGTTAAAACTTTTCATGTTAACTACCACTCACACATGGCAGAATGCTATGCTCATTACTTAGCATTTATTCAAAGTTCTCTGGAAAGGTCAACATTTTTCAGAGGATGGTTGTGATGGGTCAATTTTGTTATACACACAACAGTAGCAATTGTAAGAGTTTTGATTCTGCTGTATTGTGCTGAGATGATAAGAAAAGGCAAAAACTGAATCCAGGTCAACTGAAGAACAAAACCAAAACTTTTAGCCGTTAGGATAACATGGCTTAACCAAAGACTTTCTTGAATTTCAGTAAAAAATATTCACCCAGTGTGCTGACCCCAATTTAAAATAACTTATGCCTTTTTAAAAATTTCTCTACCCCAATCTTCCCACTCAAAAGTGTCATTCATTCTGTATCCCTCTCCAGGTTTTAATTTTCTCTTTGACAATCTGTACATTTTAATTCTGCTCTAAATCACACCCACAGCCTCCATTATTGCTATGTTTTTCTCTCCTTCTTCCCACCACTTCTGCTGGTTGAATGTTTCATGCTAATGAAGGTGGAATGTGCCCATGTCCTTTAGCAATAGCAAAATCACTCTTTAATCATTGGTTATCAACATAGTTACAATTTTGCCGAGCATATTGATAACTAACTGTTTCTCTGTCCACAGATGCTGACAGGATTGCTGAGTATTTCCAGCATTGTCTATTTTTGTTATATAGATAAGCACTGTCCTTTGAAATGCAGTCATCCTAAAATCTACGAAAGATTTTACTCAATCATATATCAACCAATCCTATAGGGTAGTAGTCATCAGTCATACAAGACTACCATCCAAACACCAGTTCCAAAATGAGAAAAGGTGATTCATGTCCGCAGCTCCAAAAGACCACTTGCAACCTATGTATTTAATTTTATCAGAAAACTAAAAAATCGAGTTGAGTGTAAGAAATTAGACAATTTATAGGAGAAACTCAACTGTGCAGCTCCTTACTTTCTGACCATCCTTGCGTCATATTACTTTCCAGTTTTAAAAATAGCTTGGCATCGCCAAACACCACTACTTAACATATCACAAACATCCGTCCTCCAATTTTCAATCTTTACATAGCATTAAAAAAAAAATAAGCTCCCCTTTAAAACAGAATTAAGATATTTTGATTGGCTTTTCCACATACTTTCTTCAGAGGAAAAATAAATATATTTTCACTCTGCAGCCATGCTTCAGACTTACAAACTTAGATATGATCACGGAAATATAAAAAATGAAGTCATCTTCCCTCTTTCCCGAAACTGAATAATTGGATTAGTTTTGTGCTACGAGGAAGTCACTTGACTATATTTTTATATTTGAAAAAAAAACCCTCTCTGCTCTCTACAGAGTGTCTAGAAATTATAGGACACTGCAAATCATTTATTTTCCAGATCTTTTGAACAATCAAGACATCTTGAGGGCATACAATAAACCAGCAGGGAAAAAAACACCAGTCACCAACTCAATAAAACAGACAGCAGTTTGGGAGGGGAAAGAAATCAGCTTACAACAATTAAATGAATCAGGAAGTGAAATATTTTCCTGCAGTTATTTGTGATTATCTAGTTCCCTGGCCTTTAATCACTATCTCAATTCATCACTACAAATTGCTCATGCCAGTATACTATAAGATCTGGAAGCATCAGCACTATAAATCTCAAAATTTCTTTTAGAAAAAGTGTCCAATTTCGGACACATTTTAGGAAGGATCGGAGAGTTCTGTAGAAGGTACAGAAGGAATTTAGCCAAATGTTTCCAGGTGCGAGGGATCACAGTTAAAGTGGACAGACTAGTGAAGCTGGGGTTCTTTTCCTTAGAGCAGAGGAGGCTAAGGGGAGATTTGACAAAGGTGTTTAAAACCATGAAGAGTTTGGGGTGGAAATAAAAAGAAACCGTTTCCAATGGCTGAAGAATCCATGATCAGAGGACATAGATTTAAATAACTGACAAAAATCCAGAGATGACATGAGGAAAAAAAAAACGTTTTTTTCTGAAATACAACATGTGGTCAGGATTTAGAATGAACTGTCTGATAGGGTGGGAGAAACAGATTCAATAGTACTGTAGCTTGAATGAAATTGAATAAACACTTCAAAAAGAAAAATACAGGCTTCTGGGGAAAGCGCAGAGTAGCAAGATTAATTGACTAGCTTGCCAAAGAGCCAGCAAGGCATGGTGGTCCGAATGGCCTCCTGTGCTGTATCATATGTGTGTATGAGAGCAATGACTAGGTAAGGACAGGATTGGGCCTGGCTCTGATGCCTTCCACCTGAGAATTGTCCAAGCATAAGCATAAGAATTAATTATTTATTGATGGAAGAGCCAGAGTATTTTTGCACATTCCAGAATTGAATCTTAGCTGGAGTCAGAGCCTTTAGGAGTTGAGGGAAAAAAGGGAAAGAAAATGTTTTATAATCTTTAACTATTCAGAATTGCAAAATCTACAAAGGATCTCCTGCAAGACAGGATTTTTTTTTTAAATCATGTTTTAAAGACTTTCATTGTCCTGCATATCATACTTTTATAGACAAGTACATGTCTACAGTTCCAAAAAGTCTCTGCTCGCTTTCCTAAAGCTGTAAACTTCATTCCTGTAGGTCCAATGGTCATAGAATAGTACAGCAAAGATGGAGGGTTATTCAGTCCATCATGCCTATGCCGTATTAAGAATAAGAGGTCTCGCTTCTAAGATGGAGATGAAGAGAATACTTTTATCTCAGAGGGTCGTCAGTATGTGGAATTCTCTTCCTGAGAAAGCAGTGGAGTCTGGGTCACTGTATTTACTAATGGCTGAGTTAGATAGATTTTTGATGCACAAGGGAGTTGAGGGTTATGGGAGCAGGCAAGAAAATGGAGTTGAGGCACAACCAGATATGCCATGATCTTACTGAATGGCAAAGTAGGCTCAAAGGGCCTACTCCTGATCCAAAGTATGTTCTGCAAAAAAGCTATCCAAGTGGTTTAATTCCCCAGAACTTTCCTTATAACCTTGCATTATTTTCCTTTTCAAGTATTTCCCTTTTCAAAGTTTCTGTTGAACTGCTTCCAGCACTCTTACAGGGCTCATTTTTCCTAATTTTTGCTCCTTGTTTTGGTTGGTTATCTTAGTTTTGATGCTCCAATTGCTTCTTCTATGTAATTATTAAATACTTGCCTTTCACAATATTGAACAGGCCACTGCTTTCAATGCAGATTTTGACTATTTTATCTAGTTAGTAACTGGTATTATATTGTCCAGTTCCCTTTCAATTAAAATTTCGTCTGCTGTACCAAATAGCTCATACAAAACAAAAATGTTAGTTTAAAAAATTAACTTCCAGCAAGTTTTACATGGATTTTTTATATTTATTCATTTGAGATGTTGAAGATGGGGGTGGGGGGAGAAGTCATGCTACAGTTATAAAAGTCCTCAGTCGACCACACCTAGAGAACTGTGCGCAATTATGTGCACCACATCTTGGGAAGAATGCAGCAGACTTACAAGAATGAAACCTGGACCCCAAGTGTTAAATTACATGGAGAAATTACACAAACCAGGATTGTATTCCCTGGAGTTTAGAAGGTTAAGGGATAATTTGAACCAAGTTTTCAAGATATTAAGAGTAACAAATACAGTAGATAGAGAGAAACTACTTCCACTGATTGGGGAGTCTAGGTCGAGGGGAATAATCTAAAAATTAAAGCCAAACCTTTCAGGGGTGAAATTAAGAAAAGCACAGAGCGTTGGAAGTTTGAAACTCTCTTCCCCAAACAGCAATTGTTAGTAGATCAAAGTTAATTTTAAACCTGAGGTGGAAAGGAAGTAACTACAGTGACAGTGGATGCGCTGGTAGTAACCTTCCAAGAATCCTTTGATTCTGGGAAAGTCCCAGAGGATTGGAAACTGCCAATGTAACACCCTTACTCAAAATGGGTGGGAGACAAAAAGCAGGTAACTTTAGGCCAGTTAGCTTAACATCTGTCATCGGGAAAATTTTGGAGTCTATTACAAAGGATGGAGAATTCTAGAACCAGGGGACATAGATTCAAGATAAGTGGCAGAAGGTGTAAGGGGGACATGAGGAAGAACTTTTTTTTTTATACAGAGAGTAGTGGGTGTCTGGAATTCGCTGCCCAAGTTGGTGGCAGAGGCAGAAACTTTAAACTCTTTTAAAAAGTACCTGGATCTGCACCTAAAGTGCTGTAAGCTGCAGCGCTATGGGCCGGGTGCAGGAAGGTGGGATTAGAAAGGGCACTTGGGTGTCCTTGGGCTGGCATGCACAACATGGGCCAAATAGCCTCCTCCTGTGCTGTACCTTTTCTATGATTCTATAGATATAATAGCAGTGCATTTAGAATTACATAATCTAATCAAGCAGAGTCAGCATGGCTTCATAAAAGGGAAATCATGTCTGACACATTTATTAGAATTCTGTGAGGTGGTAACAAGCAGGGTAGATAAAGGGGAACCAGTAGATATATTTGGATTTCCAAAGGGCATTCATAAGGTACCCCACGTAAGGCTACTTAATAAGAGCCCATGGTGTTGGGGGCAGTATGTTAGCATGGGTAGAGGATTGGCTAACTAATAGAAGACAGAGTTGGGATAAGGGGGGCATTTTCAGGATGGTAACCTGTAACTAGCAGAGTGCCACAGGGATTAGTGCTGGGGCCCCAATTATTTACAATATATATTAATGACTTGGATGAGGGAAGTGAGTGTACTATCACCAAATTTGCAGATGATACAAAAATAGGTGGGAAGGCAAGTGGTAAGGATGACACAAGGGTCTACGGAGGGATATAGACAGGTTAAAGAGTAGGCAAAAAATTGGCAGATGTAATATAATGTGGGAAAATGTGAGGTTATACACTTTCGCAGGAAGAATAGAGGAGTTGAATATTATTTAAATGAAGACAGACTACAGAAGGTTGCAGCACAGAGGGATTTGGGAGACCTCGTGCATGAATCCCAAAAAGCTCATATACAAGTTCAGCAGGTAATAGGGAAGGCAAATGGAATGGAGTATAACAATAGGGAAGTTTTGCTAAAACTACACAAGGTATTAGTTAGACCACACCTAGTATAGTTTAGGTCCCCTTATCTAAGGAAAGATATACTGGCAATGGAGGCAGCCTAGAGAAGGTTCACAAGGTTGATTCAAGGCATGGAGGGATTTTCTTATGAGGAGAGGTTGAGTAGGTTGGGCCTGTACTCGTCGGAGTTTAGAAGAATGCGAGGTGACCTTATTGAAACATAAGATTCTTAGGGGGCTTGACAGGGTAGAGGTGTTTTTTCCTCCTGTGGGAGAGTCTAGGACCAGAGGGCGTAATCTCAGAGTAAGGGGGCCCCCATTTAATACAGAGATGGGAAGGAATTTCTTCTCTCAAAGGGGTAGTTAATCTGTGTAATTCTTTACCGCAGAGGGCTGTAGAAGATGGGTCATTAAGTATATTCAAGGTGGAGATGGAGAGATTTTTAAATCAGTAAGGGAATCAAGGGTTATGGAGAAAAGGCAGGAAGGTGGAGCTGTGGATTATCAGATCAGCCTTGCTCTCACTGAATGGAGGAGCAGACTGGATGGACCAAATGGCCTGCTTCTGTTCCTACATCCCATGGTCTTATGGGCATATTTTTGTTAACCAGAAGTATTAAGGGATACGGGGCAAAGACAGATATGGAGTTAGGTCGCAGATAAATCTTGATCTGACTGAATGCTGAACAGTCTCAAGGGGCTAAATACCTACTCCTGTTCCTATCTTTGCTGCAGTCCAGGGTGAAGGTACTTCCCTCAGTGCTGTTAGATAGGGGATAACAGAATTATGATTAACTATGAAGAATTGCAATATTTTTCCAAGTCCGGGTGGTGTGTGATTTGGAAGGGATGGTGTTACCATGCATCTGCTACCCTTGCCTTTCTAAATGGTGGAAGTTGCAGATTTGGAGGGTGCTATCAAAGAAGCCTTGGGGAGGTGCTGCAGTGCATCACTAGAGAACTGGGGTTAAAACTGGAGCCAGAGTTCTAGATTACATCTGCTGAAGGCAATGCTACCTAGACATGCTGTACTAAAACTCGATTTTAAAAAATGCAACTAAATAGGAGGACAAGTTTCTGGATGGGTGGTCATTAAAACAGGTGCACTCAATGGAGCAAAAGTATTAAGATAAATGAGAAAAGCTGCAAAGATTTTGCTACACTATTTGGCTAACAAATTTGACAAGCTCAATGAATGCAGCTTTTCTTTGCAACACTACAAACTTCAACATTTTTATTATACAGAAAAGGAATACAAATCTTTGCCCAATTTGTTTTTGCCTTGGAGGCGATATTGCTGCAAGACAAAGTAATTACATTGCTGACATTATTTTACGAATTTGTGGGCTTATGAAATGTTGGTGCTAGAAGTTAAAGTTGTAATCCTGGAACCTCACTATAGAGTCCCACTCCAGAATTTGAGCTTAATATAGGCCGACACTCCAGTGCAGTACTGAGCGACTGCTGCACTTAGAGGTACCACCTTTTGAATGGGACGTTAAAACAGAGACCCTGCTTGCCCTCTCAAGTGAACATGTGGGGGAGGCAGTATTTTAGTGGTATTGTCACTGGACTGGTAATCCAGAGGCCCAGGGTAATGCTCTGGGGACCCAGGTTTGAATCCGACCAAGGTAGATGGTGGAATTTGAATTGAATTGGAATTTGAATTGAATTTGAATTGAATAAAAATCTGGAATTAAAAGTCCAATGATGACCATGAAACCATTGTCGATTATCATTAAAACCCATCTAGTTCACTGATGTCCTTTAGGGAAGGAAATCTGGTCCGGCCTACATGCGACTCCAGATCCACAGTAATGCGGTTGACTCTTAAATACCAACATCTGGGGGCTTCTACCAAAATTGGGAGAGCTGTCTCACATGCTAGTCAAGCAACAGCCTGACAGTCATACTTGTGGTCGGTTTGGGTTCCGCCAGGGTTACTCAGCTTCTGACCTCATTACAACCTTAAGTTCAAACATGGACAAAAGAGCCGAACTCCAGAGGTGAGGTGAGAGCGACTGTCCTTGACATCAATTTGATCAAGTACGGCATCAAGGAGCCCAAGCAAAACTAGATTCAATGGGAATCAGGGGGAAAACTCTCCGCTGGTTGGAGTCATACCTAGCACAAAGGAAGATGGTTGTGGTTGTTGGAGGTCAATCATCTCAGCTCCAGGACATCACTGCAGGAGTTCCTCAGGGTAGTGTCCCAGGCCCAACCATCTTCAGCTGCTTCATCAATGATCTTCCTTCCATCATAAAGGTCAGAAATGGGGATCTTCGCTGATGACTGCACAATGTTCAGCACCATTCGTGACTGCTCAGATACTGAAGCAGTCCATGTCCAAATTCAGCAAGGCCTGGGCAATATCTTGGCTTGGGCTGACAAGTGGCAAGTACCATTCAAGCCACACAAGTGCCAGGCAACGACCATCTCCAACTAGAGACAATCCAACAATCGCCCCTTGACATTCAATGGCATTACCATCATTTAATCCCCTAACAACGTCCTGGTGGATTACCATTGGCCAGAAATGGAACTGGACTAGCCACATAAATACTGTGGCTACAAGAACAGGTCAGAGACTAGCGGTCCTGCAATGAGCAACAGCTCTCGACTTCCCAAAGCCTGTCCATCATCTACAATGCACATGTCAGGAGTATGATGGAATACTCTCCACTTTCCTGGATGAGTGCAGCTTCAACAACACTCAAAAGGTTGACACCATCCAGGACAAAGCAGCCTGCTTGATTGGGACCCCTTCCACAAACAAACATTCACTCCCTCCATCACCACCGAACAGTGACAGCAGTGTGTACCATCTACAAGGTGCACTGCAGAAACTCACCAAGGGTCCTTAAGCAACACCTTTCAAACCCACAGCCACTACCATCTGGAAGAACAAGGGCAGCAGATACATTGGAACACCACCACTGGAAGGTCCCCTCCAAGCCACACACCATCCTGACTTGGAAATATATTACCTTTCCTTTAGTGTCGCTGGGTCAAGATCCTGGAATTCCCTCCCTAACAGCACAGTGGACATACCTACACCACAGGGAGGGACTGCAGTGGTTCAAGGCAGCAGCTCACCACCAGCTTCTCAAGGGCAATTAGGAATCGGCAATAAATGCTAGCCTAGCCAGCTATTCTCACATCCCATAAATGAATAAAAGCAATATTATGGCACCATTTCGAAAAAAAGGGAAGCTTAAGCTCAGTGTCCTGACCAATATTTATCCTTCAATCAACATCACAAAAACAGGTTATTTATTAAGTTATCACAGTGTTGTTTGTGGGAGCTTGCTGAGCGCAAATTGACTGCCATGCTTCTTACATTACAACAGTGACCACAATTCCAAAATAAAGGTACTTAATTGACTGTAAAACATTTGGGATATCTGGTTGTTTTGAGAAGTGCTATGTAAATGTTTGTTTCAAAGTTCTGAATTAAAAAGAGGATTTGGCAGTAATGCCTAAAATTGCCGTTGTGGGAGATCATTTTAATCTCCAATCTCATTAGGGTCTGTAGTATTATTTGCTTTTGAAATTCTGAAGGCTTTTTACGAGATACTATGCAATAGGTTGCTTTGTAAGAGAGAGTTACATAGAATAGCAGGTAAGATGAGAACGATAGGGAATTGGCTGCATTCTTACAAGCAGGAGACTTTTCAGAATATTAATGTCTATTTAGAAAACACAAGACGGTCAACTGTGTTACGTCTCACATGGTGTGACTCAAGCGCCCCACTCTGACATGATAGTCTCTGCCACATTTGCTGCAGAGGAAGACAGTGGGTTGAGAAGGTGCACGATTTTTTTGCCTCCTTTTTCTCTGGGCCCTTGTCTCAGCCAGCTGAGATTTTCAGTTCTACTTGCCTCCAGAGGTTACAACTGTCAACGACTCCAATTCTCAGTGTCAGTATCCACCATCTTCATATCATGCTTGTAGGTGTCCTCTATTGGAGGTATGGATGCTCAGGAGGTCATGATCCAGTGGCCAGTTCACTGTACATAAGGTCTTTAAGTATATGGCTGTCATCCATTGATGAAGTTGCTGAGCTAGCACAGACATCATTGGCTTAGCATTGAATGAATGCTAATGGAGTTTGCAGATTCCAGGACCTCTGAGTTGGTGAACTTATCCTGCCAAGAGATGCTGAGGATACAATATAAACAGTTCATCAACTGGCACCCAACAGACTTTCCTTGGATCAGATGGCTTGATGCTGGCTCCCAGCTCAGTCCATATTGGGACCCGATTAAAATCGGGAACATCACTCAAGTCCAAATGCAAAATATGCCGGAAATCAGAAATAAAAACAGAAAATGCTGGTAATACTCAGGCAGTGTCTGTGGAGAGAGAAACAGAGTTAATGTTCCAGATTGGTGAGCTTTCATCACACCACAGTAGTTCTGGAGGGAAGGATAGCTGAAATGGAGACACTTCATGAGCTGAAAATTTGGTATGATCTTAGGTGTTTCTCCTAACTCTAAAGATAAAAGGTAGAAGCAAGGGATGGGGCTGGTAGTACTTTGAAATGGAAGTATTCAACCATGATGTTCTTTCTCAAAATAAAAAATCAAAAAATAAAGTTGGACAGGTCACTTTTGAAAATTCCAAGACTAATATGTCCAACTGAACATAAATCAGCTAACTTGCTTGACTGACACATGTTTTTATGTATGTAACTATTGTTCATTAAGTATAGGATAGCTACAAAGGTTGCCACTCCATCAAGTATATTAATTATAATGCAGTACTCCAACTGGTAGCTGGTCAGCTGTAGTGTTACATAAACCAGAGGTTCCTTTGAGTACATGCCTGTTGATGGCTCAAATTTATTTTAGTGCACTAAGCTCGCATTAGCTTTGAACTGATTTTAACAAAGTGTTTTAAAGAAAAAAAACTAAGGAAATAATTAACACAATCTAGGGAGTTCTGTGACCTTCAACTATTAAACTTCCTAGATATATGATATCACCTGAATACTCTTTCCATGGCACTGCTCCTAACATCTGGGTCTATCCATATTCAAATTGTATTACTAGGAAGCACTTGTCCTTGTGGTACACCACTCGTCACACCTTGCCAACGAGAAAAATAACCATTTATGCCTACCCTCTGTTTCATGTTAGCTGGCCAATCTTCTATCATACCAATATTATCGCCTACACTAACGGGTGAGGAACCTTTTTATCATCACAGGTTATTCACACAGACAAAATCAAAATGCAAGCCACACAGTTGGAGTATTGTGTTATAATTAATTTCAGCTCTTATTTACCTGGAGAGGGAAATAATAGGGAAATGTTGGCCAAAACATTTGCTAGAATCTCACTTACAACCCAACAACCACCACTGGAAAATGTGCATGAACATTAGGCAAGGACAGGATCCAACTCAGGAATTATACCCTCCAGCTAAGATTATGCCAGCACAAAGAATGTCTATTTAGAATTACACCCCAACATTAGTCAACACCATAAAGAGGGAAGGACAAAAAACTCAATAAAACTATTTGTGAATCATGAAGGCACTTTGACACTAGAATACTATACATTTGTACACAGTAATTTAGAGGGTTATGTATAATATGATGAGAAAAATGTCAAGTGTATCAACAGAATGCACAGATATACTTAAAAAAATCCCCAAATAAGCAGCATGTAAACCAGTGAAACAAGTGAGGCGAATGACTATAGGAAGCAAAGTTTGCCAATACACGAACAAGCCTGCACTAATTTTGATCTGGATTCCTAAAATAATTGAACTATTTCCATAGTTTGGCAGGGGCAGGATGGGAAGGAAAAGAGAGAGGGGGAGGGCAGGAAATACAGAGCTCATATAAATGTATCATGCTGGGGCAAGATATGGGTTAATGTGATTGTTTCCTAATATCTCAATGTTGACCTTCATTTTTTACTAAAGGGGCATGCTGTGTTTCAAAAGCCACAGGCCATTTTAAGAATAGTATTTTGGACTACATTATAATGACTAAATCCATGCATGACCTAAACTACACTAAAAAGCTATTTTGAGCAGTATTTATTAGCATACATACTAGGTCTAGTCAAGCTTATCTCTTAGCTATTATTCATTCCAAAACAATAATAGAAGGTCAACAGAAAGTCAACAATTAAAGTTTTCATTAGCCTGCTTGCTCTTTCTTCTCTTACTCCGGGTCTCATTGTATTATTTAGCACAGAAATGCACCCAAAATAAAGAACTTAATACCAAGAACACTGACTTGGTGTGCCCTTATATTTAATAAAAAAAGGCACTGAGAGGCATTTGCTACTGTTAGGATCTACTGGAAATGCTACACTGTGCTTTGACGTTATGTGGGTTAATTTCTGGGTGACAGGATTCTCAACAGACAAGTGTCTCCTAGTAATACAATTCAAATATGGATCGACCCAGATGTTAAGAGCATGGAAAGAGTATTGAGGGGGCTCATGAACTTACGGATTATGAACAGGACTAGGCCACTTGGCCCTTCGAGCCTGCTCTGCCATTCAATAAGATCATGGCTGATCTGATTTCAACTTCAACTCCATATTCTCGCCTACCCCCATATCATTTCACCCACTATTTATGAAGAATCTATCTACCTCTGCCTTAAAAATATTCAAGGACTCTGCTCCCACCACCTTTTGAGGAAGTGTTCCAAAGACTCACTCTCCTTGGAAGAAAATAATTCTCACCTCTATCCTAAATGGGTGACCCCTTATTTTTAAACTGTAGCCCCTAGTTCTAGATTCTCCTACAAGAAGAAACGTTCTCTCCACATTGACCCTGTCAAGTCCCCTCAGGATCTTAAACAAAAACAGAAAATGCTGGAAAAGCTCAGCAGGTCTAGCAGCATCTGTGGAGAGAGAAACAGAGTTAACGTTTAGAGTCTGTATGACCCTTCTTCAGAGCTGAAGAGAATTGGAAATGTGATGAAATTTATAGTGTATAAGGGGGTAGGTGGAGCTGGATAGAAGGCCAGCGATAGCTGGTGATAAAGGGGAGATTGATAAAGATGTCATAAACTAAAGGACAAAGGGAGTGTTAATGGTAGTGGTTAGTGCTAAAAAAGGTGCTGATAGTGGTGTAAAGGCAAGAAAGCAGAATGTGATAATAGCAGAACAAGGGTAGAGTTATTTGAAAGAACAGCATGGAACAAGTAATAGATGGCCCTGCAGGGCTAGGGACAGTAGTGGGGAAAAAAAAGGATAGAAAATGGGATAGAAGGGGTGATTAAAAAAAAGGGCATGAAACCACGGTTAAGTGAATAAAAATAAGCGGATAAAAAATAAAAATGAATGCAGAAAAAAAGGGAGTTAAAAAAGGGGGTGAGGATGGTGTAGAGAGTTCATGGTCTGAAGCTGTTGAACTCAAATTTTAAATCCAGAAGGCTGTAAAGTGCCAAATCAGAAGATGAGGTACTGTTCCTCCAGTTTGTGCTGGGCTTCACTGGAACAGTGTAGCAGGCCAAGGTTGGACATGTGGGCATGAGAGCAGGATGGTGTGTTGAAATGGCAAGCAACCGGAAGGTCTGGGTCATGCTTGCGGACAGACCGAATGTGTTCTGCAAAGCAGTCACCCAGTCTGTGTTTGGTCTCCCTGATGTAGAGGAAACCACACTAGGAGCAGCAGATGCAGTCAGTGCTGCTGGAGAGAGGTCAAGTGTGTTAATATGGTGGCACATGGCACTGAACGTGGATCTTGGGATGCGGCGAAAATAGCAGTCCGAGGAACGTTGTATGTACCGGAGGTACCTGCAATCCTGGGTGGATTCGAAACATGAGGGATGGAACTTCTGCTGGAATCCATGTGAGTTAAGTTGGAGACAGTCACAGAGGAAGGAAATATGGCTGTGAAAGCAAGTTTTCATAAACACCTTGTCAAACATCAGGAGCGAAATGGAAAGCAATGAAGGTGAACAGGGCAAAAGAAAAACAGAAATCTTGCTGGGGAGAAGAGCAATACTTCAAGGTAGATCCTACCCACTGTGGTTGACAGGGCCCTCAGCCATGTCCGAACCAGCTCCTGTGCTTCTGCCCCCCACCTTTACCTCCCTCCCTGAACCATGATAGGGTCCCCCTGGTCCTCACTTTTTATCCCACCAGCCTCCGCATTCAAAGGATCATCCTTAGCCATTTCCTGCAACTCCAGCACGATACTACCACCAAGCACATCTTCCTATCAACCCCGTCAGCATTCCATAGGGACCGTTCCTTCTGCAACACCCTGGTCCACTCCACTATCACTCTCAACACCTCATCCCCTTCCCAAAGCACCTTCCAATGCAATTGCAGAAGGTGCAACACCTGTCCCTTTACCTCCTCCCTCATCATCCAAGGTCCCAAACACAGCACTTCACTTGCACCTCCTTTAATTTGGTCTGCTACAGCCACTGCTCCCAATGTGGTCTCCTTTATGTTGAGACGACCGCTTTGTGGAACACCTCTGGTCTGTCCGCAAGCATGACCCAGACCTTCCGGTTGCTTGCCATTTCAACACACCATCCTGCTCTCATGCCCACATGTCCATCCTTGGCCTGCAGCAATGGTCCAGTGAAGCCCAATGCAAACTGGAGGAACAGCACCTCATCTTCCAATTAGGCACTTTACAGCCTTCTGGACTTAAGAGTTTAACAGCTCAAGGGGCTGAATTGCCTACTCCTGCTCCTAGTTCTTAACAACTTCAAACTTCCATCCCTCCATCCTTATCCCGCTTTTTTCAATATTCAATTTTATTTTTATCCACTTTTTTTTTTTACTCATGTGGTTTCATGCCCTTTTTTAAAAAAAAAATCCTCCCTTCTATCCCACTTTCTATCCTTATTTTTCCCCCACCTCTGCCCCCTCCCCCCACCCCATCCCCTACAAGGCCATCTGTTGCTTGTTCCACGTTGTTCTTTCACCCTTGTTCTGCTATTATCACATTCCACTTTCTTACCTTTATGCCACTATCAGCACCATTTTTAGCACTAACCACTTTCATTTACACTACCTTTGTCCTTTAGTTCATGACATCTTTATCAATCCCTTTGTCCCCACCTATCGCTGGCCTTCTATCCAGATCCATTTCCACCTGACACCCACTCCCTCTGCCCCGTCCCCAAACATACAAATTTCATCACATTTCCACTTTCAGCTCTAAGAAGGGTCATAGAGACTCGAAACGTTAATTCTGTTTCTCTCTCCACAGATGCTGCTAGACCTGCTGAGCTTTTTCAGCATTTTCCGTTTTTGTTTCAGATTTCCAGCATCTGCAGTATTTTGCTTTTATTCCTCAGGATCTTATTTGTTTCAATCAAGTCGCCTCTCACTCTTCTAAACTCCAGCTGATACAATCCTAGCCTGTCCAACCTTTCCTCGTAAGACAACCCTTTCCAAGTATTAGTTTAATAAACCTTCCTTGAATTGCTTCCAATGTATTTACCTCCTTCCTTAAATGAGACAACCAATACTGTACACAGTACTCCAGATGTGGTCTCAACAATGCCCTGTATAACTGAAGCACAACTTCCCTACTTTTGTATGAAATTCCCCTCGCAATAATTGATAACATTCTATTAGCTTTCCTCATTACTTGTTGTACCTGTATACGAACCTGTTGCGATTCATGCACTAGGACATCTAGATGTCTCTAAATCTCAGAGCTCTGCAATCTCTCACCATTTAGATAATATGCTTTTTTTATTTTTCCTGCCATAATGGACAATTTCACACTTTTCCACATTATACTCCATTTGTCAAGTCTTTGACCACTCACTTAACCTATCTATATCCCTTTGTAGCCTGTGTCCTCTTCACATCTTACTAAGCTACCTATCTTTGTGTCATCAGCAAATTTAGCAACTGCACCTTTGGTTTGGTTTGTAGGTTCCCCAACCCTGCACTACGCCATGAGCTTTTATTTTGTGCAAAGACCTTTGATGTGGTACCTTATCAAATATCTTCTGGAAATCCACAGCATATGTTACTTCTTCAAAGAACTCCAATAAATTAGTTAAACATGATATCCCTTTCACAAAACCACGTGGACTCTGATCACCCAGAATTTTTCCAAATGTCCTGTGTCTTTAATAATAGCTTCTAACATCTTCCCGATGATGGATGTTAAGGACTGTTGTTTCCTGCTTTGTCTCTCTCCCATTATGAATAAAGGAGTTACATTCCCTATTTTCCAATCTAATGGAACCTTCCCCGAATCTAGCGAACTTTGGAAAATTAGTTCTCATATTAGCATCAACTCTCTCACTCGTCACTTCTTTTAAGACCCTAGGATGAAGTCCATCGTCACTCAGGGACTTGTCAGCCCGCAACTCCAACAATTTGCTTAGTACCACTTTCCTGGTGATTTTAATTTTCTCGGAGTTCCTTTCTCCCTTTCATTTCCTGATTTACAGCTATTTCTGGGAAGTTACTTGTATCCTCAATAATGGAGACTGATGCAAAACACCTGTTCAATTCATCTTCCATCTCCTTATTTTCTAATACTAATTACCTCTGCTCCCTTTCTATACGACCAACGTGCTCACTTTGTTAACACTTTTCTTTTTAAATAAAAATAGAAACTCTATTTACCTTTATATTTCTAGCTAGCTTTGTCTCATACTCTTCCTTATCAATCTTTTGGTCATCATGGAGGCAGTTCCTATTAGTTAGTTATGCACAGACCATCAAAGGAAAACCCTGAGATAAAAACAAAAACAAAAAACTGCGGATGCTGGAAATCCATAACAAAAACAGAAACAGAAATACCTGGAAAAACTCAGCAGGTCTGGCAGCATTGGCGGCGAAGAGCACAGTTGACGTTTCGAGTTCTCATGACCCTTCAACAGAACTAAGTAAAAATAGGAACGGGGTGAAATATAAGTTGGCTCTAATTGGGTGGGGGGGGATGTGTGTGTGTGTGGTTGGTTGTTGGGACAAGCAGCCAGTGAAAAGAGGAGATAACCAAAATATGTCACAGACAAAAGAATAAAGAGGTGTTGAAGGTGGTGATCTTATCTAAAGGAATGTGCTAATTAAGAGTAGAGAGCAGGACAAGCAAGGTACAGATAGCTCTAGTGGGGGTGGGGTGAAATAAGACTAAAAAGGCATAAAACGTATAGATAAATGATGGGTGGAATACATTTAAAAACAATGGAAATAGGTGGGAAAAGAAAAATCTATATAAATTGTTGGAAAAAACAAAGAGGGGGGGAATGGAGGAGAGAGTTCAAGATCTAAAATTGTTGAACTCAATATTCAGTCCAGAAGGCTGTAAAGTGCCTAGTCAGAAGATGAGGTGCTATTCCTCCAGTTTGTGTTCAGCTTCACTGGAACAATGCAGCAAGCCAAGGACAGACATGTGGGCACGAGAGCAGGGTGGAGTGTTGAAATGGCAAGCGACAGGGAGGTCTGGGTAATCCTTGCGGACAGATCGAAGGTGTTCTGCAAAGAGGTCATCCAATCTGCGTTTGGTCTCTCCAATGTAGAGGAAACCGCATTGGGAGCAATGAATGCAGTAGACTAAGTTGAGGGAAGTGCAAGTGAAATGTTGCTTCACTTGAAAGGAGTGTTTGAGCCCTTGGACACAGAGGGGAAGTGAAGGGGCAGGTGTTGCATATTCTGCGTTTGCATGGGGAGGTGCCGTGGGAGAGGGCTGAGGAGTAGGAGATGATGGAGGAGTGGGTGGAAAACCTCAGTTAAGGAAGGAGGAGGACATGTCAGAGGAACTGTTTTTGAAAGTAGCATCATCAGAACAGATGCGACGGAGGCGAAGGAACTGAGAGAACGGGATGGAGTCCTTACAGGAAGCGGGGTGTGAGGAGCTGTAATCAAGGTAGCTGTGGGAGTCTGTACGCTTGTTATGGATATTGGTGGACAGTCTATCACCAGAAATTGAGACAGAGAGGTCAAGGAAGGGAAGGGAAGTGTCAGAGATGGACCATGTGAAAATGATGGAGAGGTGGAGATTGGAAGCAAAATTAATAAATTTTTCCAGATCCCGACGAGAGCATGAAGCAGCACTGAAGTAATCATCAATGTACTGGAGAAGGAGTTGTGGGAAGGGGCCAGAGTAGGACTGGAAGAAGGAATGTTCCACATACCCCGTAAAGAGACAGGCATAGCTGGGGCCCATGCGGGTACCCATAGCCACACCTTTTATTTGGAGGAAGTGAGAGGAGTTAAAGGAAAAATTGTTCAGTGTGAGAACAAGTTCAGCCAGACGGAGGAGAGTAGTGGTGAATGGGGATTGTTCGGGCCTCTGTTCAAGGAAGAAGCAGACAGCCCTCAGACCATCCCGGTGGGGGATGGAGGTGTAGAGGGATTGGATGTCCATGGTGAAGAGGAAGTGGTAGGGGCTAGGGAACTGGAAATTGTTGATGTGACATTAGGTGTCAGAGGAATCACAGATGTAGGTGGGAAGGGACTGGACAAGGGGAGAGAGAAGGGAGTCAAGATAGCAAGAAATGAGTTCCGTGGGGCAGGAACTGGCTGACACAATCGGTCTGCCGGGACAGTCCTGTTTGTGGATTTTGGGTAGGAGGTAGAAGCGGGCCATCTGAGGTGGGTTCTGTGGGGCAGGAACTGGCTGACACGATCAGTCTGCCAGGACAGTCCTGTTTGTGGATTTTGGGTAGGAGGTAGAAGCAGGCCGTCTGAGGTTGGGCGACTATCAGGTTGGAAGCTGTGGAAGGAAGATCTCCAGAGGAGATGAGGTCAGTGACAGTCCTGGAAACAATGGCTTGATGTTCAGTGGTGGAGTCATGGTCCAGGGAGAGGTAGGAGGAAGTGTCTGCGAGTTGACGCTCAGCCTCTGCGTGGTGGATGTCAGTGCGCCAGACAACAACAGCACCACCCTTGTCAGCGGGTTTGATGACAATGTTAGGGTTGGACCTGAGAGAATGGAGTGCAGTAAGTTCAGAGAGACAGGTTAGAATGGGCGAGGGGAACAGAGAAATTGAGACGACTAATGTCACGCTGACAGTTCTCAATGAAAAGATCAAGAGAAAGAAAGAATCCAGAGGGAGGGGTCCAGGTGGAGGGAGAATATTGGGGGTGGGTAAAAGGATCCGTTGAACGGGAAGAGGACTCCTGCCCAAAGAAGTGAGGATGGGGATGAAGGTGGCGGATAAAGAGCTCAGCATCGTGCCGAGTCCGAAATTCATTGCAATGAGGGCGTAAGGGTATGAAACTAAGTCCTTTGCTGAGCAAAAGGAAAACCCCCATCTACTCAGATTACTCAGTCATTACGACACAGGAGGCCTATTTCAGAACAGACAATATTTAGAACTGTCTTTCTCCTGTGAGTTATTACTGTATGCATACAACACACTTAGCTCTGAGTGCAAACCTATCAAGGAAAAAAAATTGAATTCAATTCTGTGTTCTACTTTTCAGCAAGGTGCGCTAGAAAGCCATGTACTTGGCAACTTTTAGTCTTCACTCTGCGGGAAATTCAAAGACACGGACTCCCAGTGGTAAAAATAGAAGTCAACCGCTCGTGCTCCATTCCTAGAAAACATGCAGAGTCTCAGAATTGTTACAACACAGAAGCAGGCTGTTTAGCCTGTCATTTCTGCACCGGCTCGCCAAATGAGCAATTCACCCAGGGCCATTCTCCCACCTTCTACCCATAACCCTGCACATTTTTCCTTCCAGATAACAGCCAAATTCCCTTTTGAATGCCTCAATTGAGTCCACCTCCACTACACTCTTGGGCAGTGCAGTCTTGACCTTAAGCCTTTAGCGTGAAAATGATTTTCCTCATGTCTCTTTTACTTCTTCTGCCAATTAATTTAAATCTGTGCCCGCTCATTCTCAATCCTTTTACAAGTGGGAACAGTTTCTCCCTATCTATTTTGTCCTGACCTCTCATGATTTTGAGCATCACTATCAAATCTCCTCTCAGCCTTCTCTTCTCTAAGGAAAACAGTCCCAATTTCTCCAATCTATCTTCATAATGGAGTTCCTCATTCCTGGAACTATTCTCAAGAATCTTTTCTACACTCTCTCTAACGCCATCACATCTTTCCTAAAGTGTAGCGCCCAGAGTTGGACGCAATGCTCCCGATGAAGCCAAGCTAGTGTTTTATACAAGTTCAACATGACCTCCTTGCTCTTGCACTCTTATGCCCCACTAATAAAGCCTAGGATACTATATGCTTTATTAACTGCTTTCTCAACCTGTCCTGCCACCTTCAATGACCCAGGTCTCTATACTCTTGCACACCTTTCAGACTTGTATTCTTTATTTTACACTGTCTCTCCATATTCTCCTAAGAAAATGAATCACTTCATATTTCTCCCCATTGAGCTTCATCTGCCACTTGTCCACCCATTCCAACAACTTATCCATGTCCTTTTGAAGTCCTACACGATCCTGCTCACAGGTGACAATGTTTCCAAGTTTCGTATCACCCGCAAGTTTTGAAATTGTGCCTTATACACCAAGGTTGAGGGAACTCCACTACAAACCTTCCTCCAGCCCAAAAAACATCCATTAACCACTACTCATTGGCTGAGTGACAGGACACAATTTCATATCCATGTTATTACTTTCTTTTTTATTCCGAGAGCTGTAACATTGCTGGCATGAGGCATTGTGCCAAATGCCTTTTGGAAGTCCACGTCCATCACATTAACAGCATTGCTCTCATTGACCCTCCTCAAAACACTCCAGCAAGTTAGTTAAGCATGATTTCCCTTTAACAAATCTGTGCTGGATTTCCTTACTTAATTTGCTTTTGGCTCTGTGGCTATTAATTTTGTCCTGAATTATTAATTCGAGAAGTTTCCCTGCCACCAAAGTTAAACTGACTGGCTGCAGTTCCTGGGCTTATGGCCAGTGCCTCTGCAATTTCCACTCCCACTTCCCTCAGTATCACTGGATGCGTCTTATCTTGTCCTGGTACTTAAGACAGCCCATTGTCAGTTTTAAATCCTTCAAGTGTATTAATTACCTCCTCTTTCTCTGTGGCCTGGGTAGCGTATAGTTCTTTAGTAAAGACAAATGAAAATATTCAACACCTCAGCTATTCTCCCACCTCCGTGCACAAATCTTGTTTTTGGTCCGTAATTGGCCCTATTCCTTTTACCACCCTTTTACTATTTGTAAGCTTGTAGAAGACTTTGGGATTCCCTTTTATATTAGCTACCAGTCTCTTTTCATACTCCCTCTTTGTTTCTCTTACTTGCTTTTTCACTTCCCCTCTGAGCCTTCTATATTCAGCCTGGTTCTCCTTTGTATTATCCACTTGACCTCTGTCCTAAGCATACTTGCTCTGCTTCATCTTAACCTCCAACTCTTTTGTCATCCACAGAGCTCTGGATTTGTTTGGCCTGCCTTTCCCTTTCAAGGGAATATACCTTGTCTGTTCCTAAACTCTCTCTTTTCTGAAGGCAATAACTCTTTCCTTGCCAACCTTTGATTCCAATTTATTCAGCCTAGATCCATTCTTACACCATTGGAGTTGGTGTAACTGGCTTTCCCCCAATTAATTATTCTTACACTAGATTGTTCTTTGTATCACAAGGATTAGGTTGGCTACGGAAAAGGACAGTGATCGCTGTCTCTTAAGTGTTCTCCTACTGATATATGATCCACTTGGCCCACCTCATTCCCAAGAACCAGGTCCAGCAGTGGAACCCCTCTCATAAGCTGGAAACATGCTGTAGTAGAAATTTTTTCTCGACACACTATAGGAACTCCTGCCCTCCCTCTGCCCTTTGCACGATTACAATCCTAATCTTTAGATGCAGATAATTTAAGTCCCCCATTATAACTATTCTTATAATTCTTGCAACCTCTCTAATTTCCTTGCAAATTAGTTCCTCTACATTTTCCCACTAGTTGGTGGCTTATAGGCTATACCAAGCAATGTAAATGCACCATTTTTGTTCTGTAGTACTGGCCAAACGGATTCTGTTCTTGAGCCCTCTGGAATATCCTCTCTCTCCAGCACTGCAAGGAGTTCCTTAATCAGTACTGCCATCCCTCCCACTTTTCTTCCTTTAATATCTTTCCTGAACATTTGGTTTCCAGGAATATTTAACATTCAGTCCTACCCTCCTTTGAGCTTCTTGTTATAACCACATCATATTTCCACATGTCAATCTGCACCTGTAACTCACCAATCTTACTAATCGCACTCCATGCATTCACACACATGCATATTAACTCTGATTTAGACTTAACTACTTTCTCCCTTACTCTGACCCCCACGTAATAATTTTTTATTCCCTACACTACTGTTATCCATCTCTCCCAGTGTCCTGGTCACCTTGGTATTCCTCACTGATAATTCCTTTTGGTTCCCACACACCTGCCAAGTTAGTTTAAATCCTCCCCAATAGCACCAACCAATCGCCCCAGAAGGAACTCAGTCCTGGTTCTACTTATGTGCGCTCTCGACTTGCCTGGATAGAAGTGCAGCTCCAACACAAGAAGCTGACACCATCCAGTACAAAACAGCCCGCTTGATTGGCACACCACCCACCACTTCAATCATTTACTCCCTCCACCACCAATGGACAACGGCAGCTGCATGTGCCATCTACAAGCTGCAGAGCAACAATTCACCAAGGCTCCTTCAACAGCACCTTTCAAACTTGCGACCTCTACCATCTAGAAGGACAAGGGCAGCAGATGCATGGAACACAAGCACCTGCAAGTTCCCCTCCAAATCACACACCATCCTTACTTGGAACTATATTGCTGTCCCTTCACTGTCACTGGGCCAAAATCCTGGAACTCCCTTCCTAACAGCACTATAGGTGTTACTACAACACATGGAATGCAAAGGTTCAAGGCGGAAGCAAAATACCACCTTCTCAAGGGCAATTAGGTAATGGCAATAAATGCTGGCCTAGCCAGTCACGCCCACATCCCATGAACAAATATTAAAAACAACCCATCCAGTTTGTACAGGTTCCATTTCCCAGAGCTGGTTCCAATGTCACAAGAATCTAAAGCCCTCCCACGCCCACTCCAGCCACACATTCACCTGCTTTTTAAACTCACTTGCTCGTGGCATTGGGAGTAATTCAGAGATCACTAGTTATTAAGTATTTCCTACCCAGCCTCCTAATTTTTGACTGCAGGACCACATCCCTCTTTCTTCCTGTCATTTATATCAACGTGTACTATGAATGTTGGCTGTTTACTCTCCCCCTTTAGAGTGCTCTTCAGCCAGTGACATTCTTGACACTGGCACCAGGAAAGACACACACAATCCTGGTTTCACGTCTGCGGCCGCATAATCACCTGTCTTTTCCTTGAACTATCAAATCACCTCCAGCTATTGCTCTTCCAGTCCGCCTTGTACCAAACCCCCGTACAGCTGAGCCACTGGTGGTGTCATGGACTTGGCTCTGGCTGCACTCCCTCAAATAACTATCACTCATCAGTATTCAGAACTGAATACAGGTCGGAGAGTCGGATACACTCAGAGGACTCTGGCATTACCTGCCTATTCCTACTGGTGGTCGCCCATTCCTTCTCTCCATGCAAACTCTTAAGTTGTAGGGTGACCACACCTATAAACATACTATCCATGAAGCTCTCAACCTCATGGATGCACCGCAGTGACCCTAACTGTTGCTCAAGTTCTGAAACCTGGAGCTCAAGTTGCTGCAACTGACAACACTTCCTGCACAAATGTTTATCCAAGACACAGGAATTGTTCTGGAGTTCCCACATAGCACAGCATGTCACTCTAAAGGTTGGAGCAGCCTTGCCATTCCTTTGCAAGTTAATAACCTTGCTACTGCTAATAAACCTTTACCAATACTAATAAGCCATGCTAATAACTGACAAATCCTAATAATACTTAATACACCTTACTAGCAATATTAAACCTTACTTAAAAAAGATAGCTAAGACTCACCTGTTTATTTCCTTGCTTAGATGAGATAGGAAATAAAACAGGAAATACTCACCAGCCAACCACCTATCTTCTTCCATATATTGTTACACCTCAATTGTTCTTTTTGAACATGGGCTTGGAACCCATAAACTGGCTCCAGTTGGCTGCAGATAACCCCTTCTACTCTTGCTGTTTCTTGCCGCTCATCAAGATTAACTTTGGAGAAAGGAAAAGCAGCAGCAATACTCACCAGCCAAACAGCTTCCCAGTAATGTCACAGTTTGACTTTTTTTCCTCTCTTTCACTTCAGTCACGCTGACTTGCTTCACACTCCTCTTGGTCTCTTCAGTGATACTGACCTGCTTCACACTCATCCCATTGAAAGCAATCACAATTAGGAATAAACTATATTTTTATTTGTTGGTCTTGCCAATTTGGAGTGAAGGCCTGGTAGCTAAATTTGCTGATGACACTTTCCTACCCATCTTTGCATGTTATGAAGAGGACATCAAGGGGTTGCAGACAAATATAGATAGGTTGAGTGAATGGACAAAAATCTGGCAGATGGAGTATAACGTGGAAAAATGTAAAGTTGTTCACTTGGCAGGAAGAATAAAAAAAGCAGAGTATTATTTAAACGGAGAATGACTGTGGAGTTCCGAGGTGCAGAGGGATCTAGGTGTTCTGGTGCATGATTCACGAAAAATTAATATAAGTTAAAGGTGGCTAATGGAATGCTATCCTTTGTCACAAGAGGAATTGAACATATTAGTAAGGATGTTATGCTTCAATTATACAGGTCATTGGTGAGAACATAACTTTAATATTGTGCACAGTTTTGGTCTCCTTATTTAAGGGAGGATGTAAATGTGTTAGAGACAGTTCAGAGGAGGTTTACTAGATTGATATCTGGAATGAGTGGGTTGTCTTACGAGGATAGGTTGGGCAGACTAAGTTTGTTTCTACTGGAATTTAGAAGAGTGAGGGGTGATTTGATTGAAGTATACAAGATCCTGAACAGTCATGACAATGCAGATGTGAAAAGGGTGTTTCCTCCTGTGGGTGAGTCCAGAACTAGGGGGCGCTGTTTTAAAATTAGGAGTTGCCCTTTTAAGACAGGTGAGGATAATTTTTTCTCCGAGGGTCGTGCAACTTTGAAAATCTCTGCATTAGAAGGTGGTGGTCACTGAATATTTTTCAGGCAGAGGTAGATTGCATAACAAGAATCTAAGATGATCGGGGCTAGAATGGGAATGTGCAATTCAAAACAAAAACAGATCAGCCACGATCTTATTAAATGGCAGAGCAGACTTGTGGGGCCAAATGACCTACTTCTGCTCCTATTTTGTATGTTCATTTGTTCGTATAGTGTTTACTGCAGAGTTAGTTCATCTACCTAATGAATGTGTACATTATCAAATTTTACTGAAATTAATCCAAGGACACAGACATTAGGAATCCCATGAGGGGGCTTCTTGGAACCCTCATTAATGTATCAACAGCGCCGAGTGTTAATTGAATAGTGATTAGCATATGAGACCTCAGCACGACTGATCCAACAAAACAGAGAAAATGCTTTGAATCAAAGAATAATAGAATGCTACAGCGCACACAGGACAGTCAGCCCAAGTATCTGGATTGTTTCCCTCACATGAACTACATACCTTAATTCCACTCTCCCATCTATGTCCCATACCCTTTTCAAATAAAGGTCTAATACCCCTTAAAATAATTTACGGACCTGACTTGAACAGCTATAGGGAAAGCAGAAAATATTTTCTCCCTTCAGTTAAGACTCCATGCAAGTCATGATAACATCAACACAATACTAAAGCATATTATTATTGTGCAAAACAAATGCCACCTATTACCTTAAATTCATTTAGCTAGTGTAACCTTCTTTCAGCATGTGAATTGCAGCTGACCGTACTCATTAAATCAACTTTAGAATCTCACCAGTCAAGCTTTAATAAATAACTCATTAAGAATGAACTTGAATTTATTAAAACACAAAGGAAATGGCCAATAGTGCAGTAACAGGAGTTATTCTTTAAGCCAAGGTCACCTAAAACTAGGTAATGGCTTTAAGTTTAAAAAAAATTCTCAAATGATATGGTGGATTGCAACACTACTCAATCAACTCTATTAGTTCGTGTTTCCGGAAAGACTGTTAACTCAGGCATATGAACTTGCATGCAGACACATGCAACAAAGGAATGGGGTGAGAAAACACACCAAGACTAACCGAAATTGCTTTTCTAAGCCTGGAGCTGAGTGAGCACAGCAGTCAAGTCCTCAATGTTAAGTCACAGGATAAGCCAATTGTATTTAACCAGCTCTTCTGCTGGAGGTTGAATTTACCATAGATAACACCTGATTTTAAACTGACAGCTGTTAACTTATGGAAGGTGTAGTGTCTTCTTTGTCTAAAAGTTCCCATTCACAAAAATTATTCTATGTGTACTGCATTGTCTAGGTTGTCAGCCTCAGCTCATTAATAGCGTTCTTCCCTCCAATTCAGAAAGTCATGGTTTCAATCTTTACTCCAGAGATTTAAGCACATAAACTAGTCTGACACAAAGGAGTGCTATGTTGTGGGAAATTCTGTCTTTTGGATGAGGCACTGAACCTCACATGTGAACTCTATTCCATCTGGCCTTACATGTGACCTCTATTCCAAAAGACAGGAGAGTTCCCCATTCCTTACCAACATTTGTCTCTCAACCAACACCAAAATGATCTAATCTTTCACCTTATTATTGCTAGTAGGGTCTTACTGTGTGCAAATCGGCTGCTATATTTCTAATTAGAACAATAACTTCAGTTCAAAAGTACTTCAATGGCTGTGAAATGCTTTGGAACATCCTAAACATTTGAGGTGCTTTATAAATATAAAACTTATTTGATAATAACCATTGCTTTCTCCTTTATTTTGTTGTTGGACGGTGACGAGTGAGTACAGGTTAGGAAGGTTCGAGCCAGGGCTACAAACAGGTTCTTTTTGAGTTGCACGTCTTTTAAGTGGATTACTGAGCACTGGTAGAGGAAATTCTGGTTGGGCCTCAGGCAGCCAGATCAGAACCGCTGCCACCAGCCCAAACTCCCCAGCCAACAAATTGCTGTACCTCCCAACCCCAAGATCATAAGGTGACATCAGCCAGAGCCTCCTGTGGCAACTGACTCTTGGTCACCCAACTCCCTGCACTTACCCAGTATCCCATTAAAAGCTAGTTCCTATTCTGAACAGGAATGGCTTTATGTTTATTAAGTGCTTTGGGCTTGAAAAGAAACTTAAACATTTTGCTACATTAAAAAGTGCTATATAAATGCAAGTGGTTGTTATTATTGTAAAGCCAAGTCCTTTGCATAGCAAACTAAAACATTGTTGGCTTCAGCCGGTGGATATGGGAGCACACAGGCATATGCCCAGACTTAAAAAAACTGAAGATCTCTTTTAGAGGTAATTTTCAAAGGATGTGATAAAAAAAAAGGATGAACCATTCCTACTGGGCAATGAGTTGGTAACAAGAGGGCATAAATATAAGATTGCTTTGTGAGCAAATGGAGAGATCAAGGAGATTGTTCTGGCATTTCCTATCAGAATCAATAGTAGAAAAATCCACAACTAGTTTAATTTTAAACTAAAGGGGTTAAATGTTAGATTTAAAAAACAAGATACAATGAAAGAGCAGAGTAATGGAGCTAAATGGATAGCCAGCTCCAAGAGCTGGCACCGAGAGATGAGTCAAATGGATTATTTTTTTCTAAAGTTCTATCAGAATAGGAGGAGTGGGCTATTCTTAATTCAAGCTTATAAAGGTCTGACCATTTATTTTTAAAAAAAGACCGATCTTTTTAGAACAAATTTCTCAAGTAAAGAACTATAGAAATGATCCCTAAAAGTATAGAGGTGGACTTTAACCCACAAGGTTAGAAAATGAAATAAACAGGGCACTTTCCCCTAACCACTAGCAATGTAAGACAAAACAATGAGTTCCACATTCAGCCTCAAGGAAAAACATTTCAAGTCACACTCATGATACGTTAGAGGGACAGAGGAAATGCAAGTCTTCCTGTACTTAAACTACATTTCAATCCAAAGTCTAGAGATTGTGAAATAAAGCTCGTTCCCACAAGGTAAGCTAGAGGAAAAGTCCCTGACAGTAGTTTAAGATTTTTTAAAAATTCAACCTTTCCACCTGAAGGTGGCAAGTCATTGCACATGGCAAGATTGAGAGTTGCCTGCCTTTTGTTTAAAAGGGTGGTTGAGTGAGGAACCAATCTGTTCAACAACCACAGACACAGCAATCAAACTCAGTTCAGTCCTCACCAGACAATTTTTCAGGAAGAGTTACTGGATAGTAATTAGAACTGAGAGCCACTAATTTTTCCCTCTCCAATCTCTTCCCAGGAATGTTAAGACTATCTGTGCAACCTATACTGTTCTCAGGGATGTGTCTGTGATTGTTGAACAGATTGGTTCCTCACTCAATCTCTAAACTTGGGATTGTTTTCAGGGTGTGGACAACATTGACATGGTCTTAATTATTGCTAATTGAGGCCAAGTGTACTCCAATAATAGTTTTGGGTAGGATCTTGACCCGGCAACCAAAAAAAATACAATATTAGATGTCCAAGTTAGGATAGTGTGCCGACATGAACATGCTACTCTGGTCTTTCCCAGTGGTGGTGAGCACAAGGCTGGGAGGAGCAAAGTATGGTGAATTGTTGCAGTGCCTCCTACAGATAATACATAATACAATTACAGTGCATACTGAGTGGCAGGAACACCAATCAAATTATTGCTTGATCCTAGATAGTGTTGAGCTTTTTTTTTTTTTACTAATATTGCAGCTGCTATCCAGGCTGGTAGGCATAAATTACAATTCAGATGAGACTTGTAGATGCAGAAGAAACGAGGTGGTGAGCCACTTACTGCAGAGTACTTAGCCCTTAGCCCAGTGATGGACAGCCTAAGCTAGTGAGTGGGCCGCATAAGTGGCCCTCCTTCATCTTAATGGGTCCACAAGACTAAAAGTGGGCATGTGCACTAACCATTACGCCATGAATATAAATTTGCAGGATGTGCCAATTGGACCGTAGCAACATTTTAATTGAATGCAGAGGGAGCACATGGCCCTCCGAGTCAATGTCGTGTGCAATCAGCATGCATCTCACCTCATGTGCCCTTGCTTTACGTGTGTGTCACTTTAGTAATACTGGCTGGAAAAACAAACTACATTTATGGAAATAAGTAGAATATGGCAACCCTGCACTTGGGCAACGGTCAACAAAATATATCACAGGCCGCATTCAGATTGCAGGGCACAGGTTGCCCACCACTGCCTTAGCTTCTTCATTGATCCAGGCCATGGCGTAGAATATGGAGTGAAATGATACAGTGATAGCTACATTTCTGATCTTATGACGAAGAGAAGATAATTGATGAAGTTGAAGGCGGGTAGACTGAGAGTACTTCACTTGAGTCAAAAATCTTAGCTACGTATCAGGCATGATTTGAGCTATTAGAATTAAATGTGCAGCTAATGCACCAAATCAAAACAGATTTTCCTGGCAGCATGTGCCAACAACAACTTATTTATTTAGCCCCTTTAATGCAATAAAATGTCACAAGACGCATTATAAAACAAAATATGACATAAGGCAATTTAGGTCAGATGACCAAACAGGTCAAAGATGTAGATTTTAAGGAGTGTTTTAAAGGGGGAAAGCAAGGTGTAGGGAGGGTATTCTAGAGCTAAGGGTCTAGATAGAAACAAAGAAACCAGGAGTAGGCCATTCGGCCCTTTGAGCCTGCTCTGCCATTATGATCATGGCTGATTGTCCAACTCAATAGCCTGCTCCTGCTTTCTCCCTATACCCCTTGATCCCTTTTGCCTCAAGAGCTATACCTATCTCTTTCTTGCAAACATACAATGTTTTGGTCTCAACTACTTTCTGTGGTAAAGAATTCCATAGACTCACCACTCTCTGGGTGAAGAAATTTCTCATCTCAGTCCTAAATGGTCTACCCCATATCCCGAGATTGTGGCCCCTGGTTCTAGACTCCCTCACCATCGGGAACATCCTTCCTGCATCTACCCCGTCTAGCCCTGTTAGAATTTTATAGGTTTCTATGAGATTCCCCCCCTCATTCTTCTGAACTCCAGAAAATATAATCCCAATCGACTCAATCTCTCCTCATATGTCAGGCCCATCCCAGAAATCAGTCGGATAAACATTCACTGCACTCACGCTATAGCAAGTACATCCTTCCTCATATAAGGAGACCAAAACTGCACACAATATTCCAGGCGTGGTCTCACCAAGGCCCTGTACAATTGCAGCAAGACATCCCTGTTCCTGTACTCGAATCCTCTGGCTATGAAGGCCAATATGCCTTTTTTACCGCCTGCTGCACCTGCATGCTTACCTTCAGCGACTGGTGTACGAGGACACCCAGGTCTCAATGCACATTCCCCTCTCTCAATTTATAGCCAATTAATAATCTGCCTTCCTGTTTTTGCTACCAAAATGGATAACCTCACATTTATTCACATTATACTGCATCTGCCATGCATTTGCCCACTCACTCAGCTTGTTCAAATCACACTGAAGCATTTCTGCATCCTCCTCACAGCTCACCCGCCCACCCAGCTTTGTGTCATCTGCAAATTTGGAGATATTACATTTAGTTCCCTCATCTAAAATCATTAATAAAAAATATTGAGAACAACTGGGGTCCCAGCGCCGATCCCTGCAGTACCCCACTAGTCACTGCCTGCCATTCGGAAAGAGCCCCATTTATTCCTATTCTTTGTTTCCTGTCTGCCAACCAGTTTTCTATCCATCTCAATACACTACCCCCAATCCCATGCGCTTTAATTTTGCACGCCAATCTCTTATGTGGGACTTTGTCGAAAGCATTCTGAAAGTCCAAATAAACCACATCCACTGGCTCCCCCTCATCAACTCTACTAGTTACATCCTGGAAAAATTCCAGTAGATTTGTCAAGCATGATTTCTCTTTCATAAATCCATGCTGACTCTGTACGATTCTGCTATTGTTTTCCACGTGCTCAGCTATTATAATGGACTATAGAATTTTCCCCACTACCGACCTCAGGCTGACTGGTCTATAGTTCCCTGTTTTCTCTCTCCCTCCCTTTTTAAGCAGCTGAAGGCACAGCCACAAAGTGATTAAAATCAGGGATGCTCAAGAGTCCAGAAATAGATGGGCACAGATATCGTTGAGGATTGTGGGGCTGGAAGAGATGAGATAGGAAGGGGCGAGGCCCTTGGAGGAATGTGAAAACAAGGAGAGGAATTTTAAAATTAAATGTTGCTTGATGGAGCCAATAGGTCAGCAAGCATGGGGCTGACAAGTGAACAGGAGTGTGAGAAATAGCTTTAATGAAGCCTCCAGCATTGGTGGATATGCCTGCTGTCTACAGAAATTGAAGTTGGAGAAAGTCATTTTGAATTCCACTGTCCAGTAGTGCAAGCTAAGAAACAAGGAGAGTTTAGATGATCTCAAGTTTACTGAGGGTATGATGTGGGAAACCAGACAGGAGTGTGTTGGAATAGTCAAGTCCAGAGGTTAAAAAGCATGAATGAGGATTTCAGCAGATAAGATGAGACATGAGCGAAGTTGGGTGATGTTACATAGGTGGTCTTAGTGATGGAGCAAATATATGGTCCAAAGCTCATCAAGTCAAATACAATAGCAAGATTGCCAACAGACTGGTGTGGTCTCAGGCTGTTGCCAGGACAGAGTTGGCAGGGAATGGAGTTTGGAGTGCAGACCAAAACTATAGGCTTCAGCCTTCTCAATACCAAATTGGAGGTCCTTTTTGCTCTTCAAATACTGGATGGCGGACATGCAATTTGATAATTTTGCAACAATGAAGGAATCGGCAGAGGGCAGTGGTGAGGGTGAGCTGGGTGTTATCGGCATACATATGAAAACAAGTCAGGGGAACTTTAATAAAATATACTTTTTACTCATCTGCACTAATTATCTTTAATCTTCATTTAATTTTAGACCCATTGATATATTTTCATTTCCCCTTAGAAACCTACAGCTAGCATTGGGACTTGTGGGGGTTTTTATTAGATGGATTAGTCTTTAAATTTTTAGGTCTAGGCTTCTCCCATGCACTATAGTCAGGAAGTAAATTCAGTGTTTTTAAAAATATTCACATTGTCATGAAAGTATGATAATATTTTTCTGGTTTATTATAAAGTAGATTTATAGGGATAAGTGGTTGGGTCTGTGTGTGATTTAATTACATTTTGTAGCCAAACAGACTGCAAGTTGAAGTTATCAAAATAAGTAAGGTGTAGAAGTGTCTTTAAAGTGCTAAGTAGATAAACATGGTTGGGGTCTTAGCATGTAAGGTAATGAAGGGAATTTGCATTTTTAGATTGGTGAAGGGAGATTTGGATTTCAAAGGGATTTCAGTCTGTTTACAAATAGCCAAACAAGCAAGTTAGGGAATGTGTTTATTTTTCCCAAGGGTTACTGACAATATATAGTGACAACATGAAAGTTTTTATGAGGGAGATACAGTTTCAAAGACTTATGAAACAATAGAATTTACATATTATGAAGAGAAAACATATAAAAGGTTAAAAAGGCTGTGTCAGGAGAAGGCATTTAGAGACCTATCGGAAGTGTGTGAGGTAGCCTTAATGAAGCCCCCTGTATTGGTGCATAAGCCTGCTGTCTACAGAAACTGAAGTTGGAGAAAACCATTTTGAATTCCACTGTCCAGAGTTGTGTGTTAATTTGCTGGATCTGTTTAAAATCTAAAATCTATTTTTGGACTGTTGCCTTAAAGGGGGTGTAACTGGGAGTCAGGTTAATTAGGAATTTTAGGAAATGTTATAGTAGCAATTTGTAGTACCACGTATGTTTTTGAAGTCTTTTCTTAATAAATATTTTAATTTAGTTTTTTTAACTCTAAAGTCTTGATGGACTTATTACTTCTGAATTCACTGCGCACATCTCAAAATAAATACAAATTTCAAAACCATTCTGATAGCTCGATCAAGTTTCCCTCATGGATTTGATCCGCCTAGCACACACCATCTATCTAGCATCTATGCAACTTGCACTTATAGCAAATCCAAGTGCATTGGAAGGACACATTTTATTGAGTAAGAGATAAATTGAGTAAAGATAAACCCCAGGTACATCAATGTTAACAATGATAATTTAAAACATGCTGGTAAGATACCACTGCTTTAAGCATTCATGATCTAGAGCAGTGAAGTTATAGGCATAACTGAACAAAGGGCTCACATTTGATAGGTCACACACGATTGGCAACTCAAGCACCACAGGCCACATGGAGGTACAAAGTTGACAGCAAGTATTTATAAATAGTGAAGGAAAGTAAAGTTTTAAAGTAAACCCACCGCAAGCTGATTTTTTTTATCACCTGGTCTCAAAAAAACACTGCCAGGAATTTGGACGGTAGCATTCTACACATGGACACCCAAGAGTAAAGAATTGTAAGACATCAAAGTTGATTGGAGAGAAGACAAATTAGAATATACCAATTTGATGAAAATAGTTAGAAGAGTGAGTTTGCATTAACATACTTCATTTCACATTGTCAGGGCATTCCAAAGTGGTTTACAGCCAACAAATTACTTCCAAACTGTAGTCACTGTTAAGTAAGTAAATGTAGCAGCCAATCTGCACACAGCAAGTAAATGCCAAATTAATTTATTTCGATGGCATGAGTTGAGAGATAAATGTTAACCAGGATACTGCAATAATTTTTTTGATCTTTGAAAATCAAGATACTTTGCATCCACCTGAACATGCATTATCCAAAAATTGGCACTTTGACTCTGCAGCATTCTCTAAATATTGCATGAGAGCACCAATCTAGATTATAAACTCAACTCCTGCCGTGGGTGTTGAACCCATAACTTCTAACTCAAAGAGTTGTATGTGTTGCCACTGAGTGAATCCAGCACTTGTAGGTTGAGAGTGGCACAAATGTTTGTGGGGGTATCGTGGTGGTAGGGGAGGGGGTGGGGGATGGGGGTTGAAAAAGCCTTTGAAGCAATTTTAAAAACCCACACAACATAAATAGAGCATGTCCTTGTCACCTTGTCAGGGCTGACGAATGATAAAATGACACGAGTTTCAGAAGATAACCAAAATGACAAAGTTGAGAATGACTTATGGCTTGCTTTACTCATTGGGCTATTTATCAAACTGCACCAGGCATGACATAGCCTCACAATAAATAAATCAATTTAAAAATTGCTGTATCTCATATACAGGATCCATTTTTACTTCTGATATTCCAAAGGTAAAAGGCCAAAGGATCAGAAAACTGGTACAGAAAGTGGGTTCTGGGAATCATTGTTTAAAATTTTGAAAAAAAAGCATTATTAAATTTATATATTTTTTCTCAGCTCCACTTTAAAACTAATATGAATATTGTGAAAAGACCCATTTTATCAACAGCTCACTGTGCTGAATGTAAACCCAGATTCCAGAATTCGTTTGGTTAGAACAGAAAATACGGAAACTTATGGGCTTGACCCATTCCAGTATTGTCACTAGACTGGTGTCTTGATGTCAACACATTAGGGACAAAAAAGCTTTTCAGCCAATACACTTCAGTGCTGTGCCAGCACAAATTGGTTGTCATACAGTATTCTTAATTCATCACGCTGAAACACACTATCAACACTTCACTAGCACTTGGGCTTATGGCTCAAAGCATGCTTGCCATACACTAAAAAAAATGACAGAAGCTAGAAACATATCCCCTCGAACTGTTTCAAGGAGTAAGGTACAAATTTATTGCATAAATGACCTGCAATTATAAAAATGCGAAAGTCCTAGCTGAAAGGCCAAAGCTCACAGTGATTACATAGCCGGGGATGGAGAAAAAATATAATTTCACAAGAATACCTTAATTTGAGCTTTTAAAAGCCAGTAGGCTATAGTAGGAAGGAAAGCCTGAAAGATGTAGGGAATTCCACAGTTCAATTACTGATTTTTTTTTTTGGTCGGCTTACTTTAAGATAGCCTTCAATATTGCTAAAAAATTAAGTTCACAATTGTTACAGCGCAGGAGGCAGCCATTTGGCCCATCATGTCTGCACCAGCTGTCCAAATGAGCAATGTACCTAGTGCCATTCTCTGTCTTCTCCCTGTAACCTTGCACATTATTTAAAAACAGAACAATTATCTAATTCTCTCTATTTCCTGCAAATAGCATTGTAACCTATTTATTTTAAACATATTCCTGTCAGTGTTCCAACCGAAAACCTAGGCCATATTCTCTGCTGTTGGGTTATAATACTCCAATCTAGAATTTCACAAGCAGCAAGGACAAATCACAAATTAAGTCTTTATGAAGGAGCTCTTTCAGCACATAAAAAGATAACAGTGCAGATGAGGCTACGCATACAATTTAAGACATCCTTACATCAGTTTTCAGTTCCACAAAACAAGCAAACAAATCAGAGTTTATGCCTCCACTACAGTCACTGGAAAATAATCACTTCCTAAAATACAGCACAGGTGATGGTCATTCGGCTCATCGGGTCTGTGCCAGCTCTCTATAAGAGCAACTCAGTCAGTTGCACTCCATGTGGCTCTACGATATTTTTCTCTTCACATAATGATCCAACCTCTTTTTGAAATTGCATCTGACTCACTCGCTGCGTAAAAAGGTTTTTCCTCTTGTCACCGCTGGATTTGCCAATCACCTTTAATCAGTTTCCTCTTGTTCTCTACCTTTCTGCCAATGGGAACCATTTCTCTATCAACTGTCAACTTCTTCCCAGTTTAATTTAACTTAAACAATTTATATGCATAAATAAAGCTTCCTTCTCATTTACGGTTTTTCAAAGCTTAGGATTGAATTTTCCTTCCCTTCCCAATAACTTAATTTTCTGACACTAAAGATCAAAATTATTATCCTTTGTACAAATCCAGAGATTGAAGACCAGAAGCTAAAGTTATACCATACAGTTACAGCACTTTGGCCTCAAACCTGCACCCCACGCAATTGGCAAAATTGTAGAGTTCAGAATTCTATTGGCTTTATTGACATATTGTTCAGCAATCTGTGAACATACTGAGTGCTGGGTTTGTCATTCCCAGGTCCTGAATAATCTCTTTTCCAGTAAGTTTAATCCCATTCGTTGAGTAATTCATTTTACATTCAGCCTTCTAATGTGCAATAGCTTGGTTTTAATACAAAATGTATTATATTTCCCAAGGTTCCCATGAACATTCATCAACCATTGTCCTGTTCACTTGTAAATATTGTCAAGTTCTTCTGTAGTTCTTTTTCTAATTCTTTCATGGGATATGGGCATCACTGGCTGGGCCAGCATTTCCTGCCTTTCCTTAATTGCCCTCGAGAAGGTGGTGATCTGCCTTCTTGAACCACTGCAGTCCATGTGGTACAGATACACCCACAGTGCTGTTAGGGAGCTCCAGATTTTGACTTAGTGGCAGCGAAGGATATAGCATAAAGATATGATGATATAGTTCCAAGTTAGAATGGTATGTGGCTTGGAGGGGAACCTGCAGGTGATGGTGTTCCCAATCATCTGCTGCCCCAGTCCTTTTAGGCAGTAGAGATCATGGGTAGGTGCTGTCAAAGGACTCTTGGGTGAGTTGCAGCAGTGCATCTTGTAGATGGCACACAATACTGCCACTGTGCATCAGGTGTGGAGAGAGTGGATATCTGTGGAAGGGGTGCCAATCAAGCAGGCTTCTTTGCCCTGGATGGTGTCAAGCTTCGAGTGTTGTTGGAGCTGCACTCACCCAGGCAAGTGGAGAGTATTGCATCACACCCCTGATAGCGGTCAGGCTTTGGGGACTCAGGATGCGAGTTACTCGCCACAGGATTCCTGGTCTCTGGCTTGTTCCTGTAGTCACAGTATTTATATGGCTGGTGCAGTTCAGTTTCTGTAACCCCCCCCCAGGATGCTGATAGTGGGGGATTCAGCCATGGTAATGCCACTTAATGTCAAGGGACGACGGTTAGATTCTCTCTTGTTGGAGATGCTCATTGCCTGGCACTTGTGTGGCAGAGGGAGCGAACGTTGAAGATGGGAGATGGAATGTCAATCAAGCAGACTGCTTTGTCCTGGATAGCGGCAAGCTTCTTGAATGTGGTTGGAACTGCACTCATCCATACAAGTGGAGAGTATTCCATCACACTCCTGACTTGTGCCTTGTAGATGTTGGACGGGCTTTTGGGAACAAAACAGAACTGTCCCGTAGACCGATCGTGTCAGCCTGTTCCTGCCCCACGGAACTCATTTCTCGTTATCTTGACTCCCTTCTCTCTCCCCTTGTCCAGTCCCTTCCCACCTACATCTGTGATTCATCTTACGTCACATCAACAATTTCCAATTCCCTGGCCCCAACCGCTTCCTCTTCACCATGGACATCCAATCCCTCTACACCTCCATCCCCCACCAGGATGGTCTGAGGGCCCTTAGCTTCTTCCTCGAACAGAGGCCTGAACAATCCCCATCCACCACTACTCTCCTCCGTCTGGCTGAATTTGTTCTCACACTGAACAATTTCTCCTTTAACTCCTCTCACTTCCTCCAAATAAAAGGTGTGGCTATGGGTACTCGCATGGGCCCATGCTATGCCTGTTTCTTTACGGGGTATGTGGAACATTCCTTCTTCCAGTCCTACTCTGGCCCCCTCCCACAACTCTTTCTCCGGTATATCGATGATTACTTCGGTGCTGCTTCATGCTCTCGTCGGGATCTGGAAAAATTTATTAATTTTGCTTCCAATCTCCACCTCTCCATCATTTTCACATGGTCCATTCTGACACTTCCCTTCCCTTCCTTGACCTCTCTGTCTCAATTTCTGGTGATAGACTGTCCACCAATATCCATTACAAGCCTACCGACTCCGACAGCTACCTCAACTACAGCTCCTCACACCCTGCTTCCTGTAAGGACTCCATCCCATTCTCTCAGTTCCTTCGCCTCCGTCGCATCTGTTCTGATGATGCTACCTCCAAAAACAGTTCCTCTGACATGTCCTCCTTCTTCCTTAACCGAGGTTTTCCACCCACGGTCGTGGACAGGGCCCTCAACCGTGTCCGGCCCATCTCCCGCACATCCGCCCTCACGCCTTCTCCTCCCTCCCAGAAACATGATAGGGTTCTCCTTGTCCTCACTTATCACCCCACCAGCCTCCGCATTCAAAAGATCATCCTTCGCCATTTCCGCCAACTCCAGCATGATGCCACCACCAAACACATCTTCCCTTCACCCCCTCCCCCGGCGGCATTCTGTAGGGATCGTTCCCTCCGGGACACCCTGGTCCACTCCTCCATCACCCCCTACTCCTCAACCCCTAACTATGGCACCTCCCCATGCCCACGCAAAAGATGTAACACCTGCCCCTTCACTTCCACTCTCCTCACTGTCCAAGGGCCCAAACATCCTTTCAAGTGAAGCAGCATTTCACTTGCATTTCCCCCAACTTAGTCTACTGCATTCGTTGCTCCCAATGCGGTCTCTTTTACATTGGAGAGACCAAACTTAAACTGGGCGACCCCTTTGCAGAATACCTGCGGTCTGTCCGCAAGAAAGACCCAAACCTCCCTATCGCTTGCCATTTTAACACTCCACCCTGCTCTCTTGCCCACGTCTGTCCTTGGCTTGCTGCATTGTTCCAGTGAAGCCCAACGCAAATTGGAGGAACAGCACCTCATCTTTCGACTAGGCACTTTACAGCCTTCCGGACTGAATACTGAATTCAACAACTTTAGATCTTGAACTCCCTCCTCCATCCCAACCCCTTTTCCGTTTCTTCCCCCTTCCTTTTGTTTTTTCCAATAATTTATATAGATTTTTCTTTTCCCACCTATTTTTGTTACTTTTAAACCTTGTATGCCCTGCTACTCTTTCCACCCCACCCCCACTAGAGCTGTACCTTGAGTGCCCTGCCATCCATTCTTAATTAGCATATTCGTGTAGATAATATCACCACCTTCAACACTTCTTTGTTCATTTGTCTATGACATCTTTTGATTATCTGCTCCTATCACTGATTGCTTGTCCCTACAACCTCACCCCCCCCCCACTTCTCTCCCCCCACTGTACACGCCTCCCCACCCCACATCTTAAACCAGCTAATATTTCACCCTTTTCCTAATATTCAATCAATCAGTTCTGTTGAAGGGTCATGAGGACTCGAAATGTCAACTCTTTTCTTCTCCGCCAATGCTGCCAGACCTGCTGAGTTTTTCCAGGTAATTCTGTTTTTGTTTTGATATAAATGCTGTAGCTACAACAGCAGGCCAGAGGCAAGGAATCGTGTGACGAATAACTCGCCTCCTCCCCAAAGGCTGTCCATCATCTACGAGGGACAAGTCACGAGTGTGACGGAATACTCCCCACTTGCCTGGATGAGTGCAGCTCCTACAACACTGAAGAAGCTGGACACCAGAACAAAGCAGTCTGCTTGATTGGCACCACATCCACAAACATTCACTCCCTCCACCACTGATGCACAGTAGCAGCAGTGTGTACCATCTACAAGATGCACTGCAGGAATTCACCAAGGCTCCTTAGATAGCATCTTCCAAACTCACTACCACCTTGAAGAACTAAGGGCAGCAGATAGACGGGAATGCCACCACCTCGAAGTTCCCCTCCAAGTCACTCACCATCCTGACTTGGAAATATATTGTCATTTCTTCACTGGCACTGGGTCAAAATCCTGGAACTTCCTTCCTAACAGCACTGTGGGTGTACCTACACCACATGGACTGCAGCGGTTCAAGGAGGCAGCTCACCACCACCTTCTCAAGGGCAACTAGGGATGGGCAATAAACGCTGGCCCAGCCAGCGAAGCCCACATCCCGTGAATGGAAAAAAAAAATTCTCATTCAGCAAAAGCTCTTGATCTCCAATTTAAAATTAAATTAACTACCATCACTGGTTTTTGAATGTTCCACACTTCTACCACCCAGTGTGAAGAAGTATTTTCTAACTTCTCACCCGAATGGCCCAGAACTTTCCCCATGAGTAGAAAACATTTTTTCAATCTGCCCTATCAATTCCCCTTTCAAAATCCTAAAAACTTCCAATCACAATCACTCCTTAACTTGTTAAACTTGTACAGAACACTGGTTCAGTTGCAACTGCAGTATGTTGTTCAGTTCTGAGCACCACACCTTACAAAAGATGTGAAGGCAGCATTAGAGAGAGTGCAGAAAAGATTCACAAATATGGTTCCGGCGAGGAGAAAGTTCGGTTATGCAGATAGATTGGAGGGGTTGGGGCTGTTTTCCTTGGAGAAGGTTGAGAGTAGATTTGATACAGGCATTCAAAATCATGACGGGTCTGGACAGGAGAAATGGGGAGAAATTGTTCCCATTGGTGGAAGGATCGAGAACAAGAGGGCAAGAATTTAAGGTAATTGTCAAAAGGAAGCAATCAAGACACGAGAAAAACATTTTTCACACAGTGAGTGTTTGGGATCTGGGACACACTGCCTGAGGGTGTGGTGGGGACAGGTTCAATCAAGGCATTTAAGAAGGAATTGGATTATTATCTGAAAAGGAATAATATGTAGGGCTACATGGAGCACTAGGTAAATTGTGTCTTCAGAGAGCCAGTGCTGTCATGATGGGCCTAATGGCCTCCTTCTGTGCTGTAACCATTCTTTGCTTAACCAACTATATTCCAAGAATCACTGACCTCGATGATGTAATCTCTCTTCATAATTTAACCTTGGAGCACCCTTCCACAGCCAAAATATCCTTTCAAAGATGTGGTGACCAGAAAAGGGCACAATATATTAGAAGTGGAGAAAACAGGGCTTAGTATGACTGTAGGAAAACGTTCTCCCCCTTATATTCTAGCCCTCTAAACAAAACGAATATTAGCCTTTGATTATTTTTCATACCTGACCACTACATTTTATTGATCTGTGTATACAAATCCCTAAATCGGTTTGGACTTCCACAGTTCTAACTTACCATTTAAAAAAAACTAGGATCTATCCTTTTGCCCAAAATGGATGACCTCACACTTACTGTATCTGCCACAGTTTTGTGCACCACTTGCTTAATCTATCAAATTGCTCTTCATAATGTTACTCATCTACACTACTTACTATCCCACAAAGCTTTGTTGAACATACGAATCAGGAGTAGGAGTAGGCCATTCGGCCCCTCGAGCCTGCTGTACCATTTCATAAGTTCATGGCTGATCCGATTGCGGCCTCAACTCTATTTTCCTGTCTACTCCCCATAATCTTTGACTCACTTGTCAATCAAAAATCTATCTAACTCAGCCTTAAAAACATTCCATGATTTTGCCTCCACTGCTCTCCTGGGAAGAGAATTCCACAAACTCAACCCTCAGAGAGGGAAGCTTCTCCTCATCCCTGTCTTAAATGGAGTACCCCTTATTTTTAAAACTGTGTCCCCTAATCCTCGTCTCCCCCACAAGGGGAAACAGCCTCTCAGCATCCACCCTATCAAGTCCCCTCAGGATCTTATACGCTTCAATAAGATCACCTCTCATTCTTCTAAACTCCAATGGATACAGGCCCAACCTGTTCAATCTTTCCTCATAAAATCACCTCTTCATCCAAGGAATCAATTGAGTGAACCCTCTCATCCGCAACCTAGATGTATGGTTCTCTAGTCTATTATCAAAGTCATTAGTAGTGAATAATCGAGGCTTCAAAGCAAACCCTAGGAGTTTATCACTAGTCACTTTCCTCCATTTATGCATAGACCCATTAGCCATATTCTCTGCTACTAGGTAACAAAGTCAGTAACTTGCTTCCACCTTGATAAAACTAGCATCCTCTGCTTCCTTACCTTAACAGCTTTTCATGTGGAGCTTTATCAAAAGCTTTCCGGAAAGCTAGACACATGACAAATGAACTCCTGTTTCTGTGTGGCAGTGCCACAGTCATGCACTGGCCTTGGACTGGGCAAAGGCCTTATGCCTGATTTGTTTTTAATAATAGGTATTTGCTGTGGAGCGGGACGCCTGAACTGTTCTGTGGAACAAACCTCATGGGGCATATCTTTGCTGCTCTACAAATTTTAATGTGTTGTACCACTGGAATGACATCAGCAATGAATGCTTATAAAACCAGTTGCATAACATACACTTGCCAATTCTAAATAATGTTAAAAAGGTGTCCAGTGCGACATTTAGTACTTCAAGAAATCTTGTTTTTGAATAACTTTGTTTTCCTTCTATTGTTAGCTTGGCATGTGGTAGCCTTCGCAGGTTATGAAAATTAAGGGTTCAATTGTCATTTCAGAATTTGGGCAAATAATCTGGTCCACACTGTCATAACTGCTGTTTTCTGAGGCAGGTTCCCCAGGCAGTCAAAAATGTCAATCCTCCTTACCATTACCTCCAGGGCTGTCTCAGTAAAGAGAACTGTATTTTCTCCTCTTGGGAACTAAGAAATTCCTGGCTACAAACAAAAGGAAACAATTCCCAGCCTCTTTGGATAAAAAATACTTCCTCACATAAACTTAGCCCAACTCTTTACTTAATTGGCCATTGCTAAGTTACAAACAACTATCTGGAAAAATACACGTCAATGCAGTAAATTGAAAAAAAAATCATTGGAGGAAAAAAATGCAGTCAAGGTACCACCCACAGGAAAATCCGACCAAGCAGGCATTCAAAAGCAAAGGCTGAACATAAAATCCCCTCCTTAAAAAAAGTGGCAGATTTGTTATACATCAAGGTTAACCGTCATCATTAACAATGATGGTTTAGCATCAACAATATTTTTCCAAGGTTCTCCTGAAGGTTCAGGCAGAAACTGGCAAGGTTAAAAATAGATATTTTTTTCAAATGAAGGGGTCGAGGTAGAAAGGACTTGTGCCTAAAGCCTTTCACAATTTTAGGCCATCTCAAAACATTTCAGTCAAAGCATTTGAAGTGCAGTCAATGTTCTCATACAGGAAAACACAGCAGCTAATTCGTAAAGTCCCACAAGCGCAACAGGATACATGACCAATTCAATTATTTTTAGTGACGATACCAGGAAAACACCTCTGGTCTTCCTTGAATGGTGCCATAGGTTCTCTTACACCTCATTTTAATGCCTCACCTAAAAGGTGGCATCTTTGATAGTGCAGTGCACTCTCACTACTACAGTGGTGTTGGCCCAGGTTATGGAAATCACTGGGCTGAGGATTGAACCCATAACCAGCTAACTCAGGTGAATGCCAATGTTGGCACCTAGAACACCAGGGATTAAAGTACTCTTGTGAATGTTAAAAAACACTGTTTCTTAAGTATGAAGAATCAATACATGACAATTTAATTTTTTCTACTGCGTTATATAGCTATTCCTTTAGTTGGGATTTATCAGTTATTACCAAAGATCCTGAATATAGCAACACGTACACTAGTTTATAACTTAATTTGAGCACATGGTTTAAAATCTAAATCGATCACAATACATAATCTACATTCTTTTTACATCAAACACAATTCTCATTCCCAGCACATCAGCGCAGGGTGGGGGGGAGGGGGGAGCAGAGGGGGCATTTTCTTCAAGCAGGCACAATGAATGTTCTCTTCCAAATTTGTAACAGCCAATAGTTTGAAGCCTAAATATTATAAGCACTTCCCAGTCTCCGAAGTTCTCAGACAAGATAATTAAATGATTGGCCTGAGCTTGTTTACTTAACAATTAGACTTTGTGGCCTCAAAGACACAGCTCCCGGCTTAGCAGCAAAACTCTTTTCCCCCTAAAACAGTGAACCATCTGAATTACTACAAGCAATGCTACAAAACACATGCATAGCTTGCATCTAATACTCCTAATACATGTAAATTACAAACAATTCATTACTAAAGTTTAAAGAGAAAGAATGCCAATTATTTCCTGTTGCTCCTGCTATGCAGGCAACCTGGCCTACCCAAGTAGTAGGCCATTTGGCCCAACAAATCTACTTGCCATTCAATAAGACCACGGTTGATCAGGTTGTGGCCTTAACTCCACTTTCCTGCCTGCCCCGCCAATAACCCTGGACTCTCTTATTTATTAAAAATCTGTAACTCAGCCTTGAATATATTCAATGACCCAGCCTCCACCGCTCTCTGTGGAAGAGAATTCCAAAGACTAAATAGCATCTGAAAGAAGAAATGCCTCCTCATCTCTGGGAGGCCTCCTGTTTTTAAACTGTGTCCAGTCGTTCTAGATTCCCCTCCAAGCCCCCTACTGAGAGAAAACATCTTTTCAGTATCTAACTCATCAAGCTCCCTCAGAATCTGACATTTTCAATAAGGTCACCTCTCATTCTTCTGCAGGCTCAGCCTACTCTCCAACTTTTCCTCATAAAACAACTCCTTCATCTCAGGAATCAATCTAGTGAACTTCTCTGAATTGCTTCCAAAGCAAGTATATACCTCTTTGAATAAGAAACCAAAACTGTGCAGCATCCTCTAGGTGTACTCTCACCAATACCCTGTACGGTTGTAGTAAGACTTCCCTACTTTTATCCTCTTTCCTCCTTGCAATAAAAGCTAACATTCAATAACCTAAGCACTCGCTGTACCTGCATGCCAATGTTTTGGAATTTATGTACAAGGACATCCAGATCCCTCTACACCACAGCATTCTGCAGCCTCTTTCCATTTAATAAATATAGTGCTTTTCTATTCTTCTTGCCAAAGTGGACAACTGCACTCTTTCGCATATTATACTCCAGCTGCCAAATTTTTGCCCACTTACAATCTTTCTATATCCCTTTGCAGATTGAGTGTCCTCATCACAACTTATTTCCAACCTACCTTTGTATCGTCAGCAAATTTGGCTACATTGAATTTGGTTCCTTCATCAAATTCATTATAGATTGTAAACAGTGGAAGCCCCAGCACTGATCCCTGCGGCACTCAGATAGTTACAGTTTGCCAACTTGAAAATACTCATTTATCCAATTGTTTCCTGTTCATTAACTAATCCTCTAACCATGCTAATATGTATATACCTCTCAACACTATGAGCTCTTATCTTGTACAGTAACTTTTTACATGGTATCTTACTAAATGCCTTTTGGAAATCCAAATACAACAGCTACTGGTTGCCCTTCATGCGCCTTGCTTGTTACGTCCTCAAAGAATTCTGATAAATTTGTCAAACACTATTTCCTCTCACAATATAATCAGGCAGAGTCAGCATGATTTTCTAAATGTCCTGCTACTGGTTCCTTAATAATATATTCCAGCATGTTTTCGATGACAGATGTTAAGCTAACTGGCCTATAGTTTCCTTTCTGTTTCCTTCTTTGCTTACTTGAATAGATTTTCAGTTCTACAATTGACTAGGACCCTTCCAGAATATAGGGAATTTTGCAAGGCTACAACCAATGCATACACTATCTCTGAAGCCACTTCTTTTAAGACAGGATGCAGGCCGTCAGCCCAAAGTAATAGTCAGCCTTTAGTCCCATTAGTTGTCCTAGTAATTTTTCTCTAGTGATCGTGATTGTTCTAAATGTCTCCCTCCTTTTTGCCCCTTGATTCTCCCCTATTATTATTTGAATGCTTTCTGTGTCTGGCACTCAAGGGCAACTAGGGATGGGCAATAAATGCTGGCCCAGCCAGTGAAGCCCATATCCTGTAAATTAATTTTAAAAAATATTGTGAAGACAGATACAAGATACTTGTTCAAAGCCTCTGCTAATTCCTTGTTTCTGATTATTAATTCCCCAGTCTCATCCTCTAAGGGATAAACACCTACTTTAGCTACTCTCTTCTTTATACTTGTAGAAGCTCTTACCATCTGTTTCTAGATTTCTTACTACTTTACTCCCATACTATAATTTCTTCCTCTTTTTTTTTAAAGTCATCTGGTTTCTAATATTTTCCCCAATCTTCTGGCCTATCACTAATCTTCACAACATTGTATAGCTTTTCTTTCAATTTGATACCACCCTTCGCTTCCTTAGTTAGCCATGGATGGCACATCCTTCTTGGATTCTTTCACAATAAACTACATCTTTGTTGAAAGAAAAACAACCAGCAACGTAAAGAATCTTCTTACAGGCTCCAGTAGACTTCAGGATGCACTGATTTGGGCCACTCCACAAGCAGTAGCTGAGCAGCAATCTTAAAGGTAAATTACCTAGTTAAATCACATTCTAGACCCAAGTCCATCCCCCCACCCCCAAAAGCAATGCATGGGATATCAGGTTTAAAAAAAATCATTCTATGCAAGCCATTTTGGGCATTTACAGAAAATTAGACGTCCAAAATCAAAATACAACCCGAGCCTTGTCGCAATTAGGTGGGTGGGGGAGGGGGGTTGTAGCAGGTAGAGAAAGTGAAAGAAGAGAGTATGTTTAAGAAGTGTGGATGAGGAGGGGACGCTTCATATGACATTTCTGCAAATGCCAAGCGGTTGACACTTCTCGGCCAAACCGGGTCACAAATTAATGGGTAACGCAAATGAAAAACAATGCTTTGGACCAATTAAATTTTAAATATTACTTTAGAGAGGCAGGAAAAAAAAAACAAATGCTGGAAACACACTGAATCCAAAATCTTATGTTTCCATTTAACCGTGACATAAAAATAGACGTCCAGTAAATCTGGACATCAACTCGACCAACCAAAATTATTTTCACCGAAAAAAATATCAAACTTCTCACGTTAAAATATTTACCAAAAAAATTCATTTCTGTTTATTTAAGCGCGGATAATTTAAATCTAGTTGGAATTAAACCTTTAAATTATTGAGACATCAGAAGAAGCAGGAAGATTTTCAGATGTAAAATTCGCAGATTACTCTCCCCCTCACCCCACTACTGCTCCAAATGGTTGTCAGTTAAAGCCATCCCCGCCGCTCATCTGAACACACTGGGCCACTGGCGAAGGGCCCTGCAGGAGAAACGGCCTGTACCCTGCAGCTGCCGCCCGGCCCGGCGTAAATCAACCGCTCGGCTCGCTTCCCTTCCCTCCAACACCGGCTCCCACAGCAAACGCCGTCGTTTTTCTTTTAAATAGAGGAATAAAATGCTAGAATCATTTTATTTTACGTTCCCAGTTGTCCGACCCCCGTCCTTCTGTCTCCGATTCGCCTCCGTCTTTCGTTTGACCTTTTTTCCCCTCCGGTGTTTTTCTTCTCTCTCTCTCTCCAAGCTACTGTTTCCTCTCACAACAAAAATATTACCTAGGCCCAAACCGTCACTCCCACAACTCCCCGCCCGGCTCCCAGACTGGCAGCTGAATCAGCCAATAGCAAGGTGCCATGCTCTCCTGCTCCGCTTGGCCTCCCCGCCTTGCTTTAGATTGACATAATTCTTAGCCAATAAGACTCCAAAGCGGCCTTCGTCCTCCCACCAATCGCTATGGCAGAGGGGAGGATTCTCAGTCTTGATTGACAGTTCGTGCAGAGATTGAGGGGTGGTCGAGTGACATTCCGATGACGTAACCATTTCGCCTGCGTTTTTGATCGAAGTCCAACCTACCCAATAATAATCGGCCTTTCTCTCAGCCTCATCCAATCATAGTAGAAGGAGGTGAGTCCATATTGCTCTTTATAATTCACCTCTTCTATTTTTACGTAGTTCTGTTGAAGGGTCATTCGGACTCGAAACGTTAACTGTGTTCCTCTCCGCAGATGCTGCCAGACCTGCTGAGTTTTTCCAGGTATTTTTGTTTTGGATTTCCAGCATCCCCAGTTTTTTGCTTTTATCTTAGCGTTTAATTGACTGCCACTTCTCTTCAAGGATTGCCTACTTTGAAGAAGTATTGCTCTTCTCTATATTTCACCTCTCTTCTATTTTTACTTAGTTCTGATGAAGAGTCATATGGACTCGAAACGTTAACTGTATTCCTCTCTGCAGATGTTGCCAGACCTGCTGAGTTTTTCCAGGTATTTTTATTTTTGTCCTGGATTGATGGATCAATGTAACCTTTCAAGTTGTGAGTGAATGAGGTTCAAATAGCAGTGATGACAATTGGAGAGAGCGACATGGTGACAGCTAATTCATTAAAGCTAATTTGAAATATTGATGGACGGACCAAGGCTATTAGTAAGATTGGGGGAGATTCCACCAGATTGAAAACCAACTTTTTAAATTTAAGGTCGCAGGATTTTGTTTAATATAAATAATTCTTGTTGTAAGGCAAAATAATTAATAATGTTATGAGACTTCTATGGCTGATTTCCATTAAGTAGGGTTGAAAATAATTTCACAGGGCAAGGGACACCAGGATGAAAAGTGGCAAGACAAGGTGCAAAGGGGGTGGGGGGGTGCAGTGTGGAAGACAAATAATGTTAATAAAGTGATAAAGGGTATTAGGAGAATCAGGGATGTAGGTGGGATGAGATTTGAAAGGGGAGCAAAAATAGAATTGAGATAGGAAGAAATCAGTTCAGTGGGAACAGGCTGAAAACAGGTCTCCCAGACCAGTCCTGTTTTCACTTTAACATTTTCCAATTTCCTGACCATCTCCTCTTCACCATAGATGTCCATTCTCTCTGTACACCTCCATCCCTCACTTGAACGGTCTGAGGGCTCTCTACTTCTTCCTTGAACGGAGGCCCAAGTGGTCTTCATCTACCACCAGTCTCCTCCATCCAGCTGAACATGTTTGCGCATTGAACAACTTTATTAACTCCACTAATTTCTTCCAAATAAAGTTATTGCCATTGGTACCTGCCTGGGTCCTGCCTTTTTGTGGGATAGGTGGAACATTTCTTGTTCCAGCCATACTTGAATCCCCTCCCTCAACTCTTTTTCATTGATCACTGTATCAAGGTGATTTCCTGCTCTTGCCCTGAACTGGATAATTTTGTCAACTTTGCTTCTAATTTTCACCCAACTTTCACTTTCACATAGTCCACCTCTGACTCTTCCCTTCTCTTCCTTGACTTCTCCATTTCTGGGAATAGGCTATCAATGAATGTTCACTATAAACTCAAAAAATCCCACAACTGCCTTGCCTATATTTTCTTATACCCAGCTTCCTGTAAGGACCTCCTCCACTCTATTCTCCGAGTTTCTCTGTCTCTACTGCATCTGTTGATATCCTCCTTACCAAGCACTTCTGATATGTTTTCTATTTTCTGCCACCTCTAGAGTGATGCCACCACACACATCTTCCCTCACCTTGCCTTTCAGCATTTTGAAAGGGCCATTCCCTCCCCAACACCTGGTCCGCCACTCAGTCATTCCCAATACCCCCTCCCCTCCCAATGGCCTCTTTCTATTCAAACACAGGAAATATAATGCCTGCCGTTTTACCTCCTCTCTCCTCAACATCCAAACACTCCTTCCAAGTGAAGTAGCGATTTATGTGTATTTCTTTCAATCTAGAATATTGTCTTTACTGCTTAAAATGTGGACAGCTCTAAAATGGGGACCAAACACTGATTGAGTGACCATATTGCAGAACGTCTCCATTCAGTCTGCAAGCATGACCCTGAACTGCTGGTGACCTGTCAGTTTAATTCTCCACCCCTTTGCTGTCCTCTTTTTCCACAGTCTCCTGCAGTGTTCCAATGAAGCTCAACGTAAACTCATCTTTCAGTTAGGTATTTTACAGCCTTCCAGACTCAACATTGAGTTCACCAATTTCAGAGCATGATCTCTGTCCCCATTTTGTTTCCTTTCTCTTTGCAGGTTTCAGTTTTACTCTCATCTTTCGTCTTTGCTTTCGGTTGGCAGATGTTCATAATTCTGCCACCAACACCTCCTCTAGACATCTTTTTTGCTGCTTGTCTCATTATCATTTCCTTTGGCCCTGCACCATCAACTCTTCTGTCATTTAATGTATCCTTTCTTTCACAGACCTTCCCTTTTATTCTTTTTCTACCTTCCCTTCTTTCGCTTGCATAAAAGCTGTCACATTTCAAACTGTTCCCAGTTCTGATGAAAGATCATTGACCTGAAACTTTGACTCTGTTTCTCTTGCCACAGATGCTGTCAGACCTGCTGAGTATTTCTAGCATTTTCAGTTTTTGTTTCAGATTTCTGGCATCTGTAGAATTTTGCTTTTAGATTTAGAATGAGTTTTGGGAGAAATGGAAAATAGACTAAGGCAAGATTAGAGTGCACATGGATAAATGCATGGAGTGTGGCAGTGTCATGAAAGTATAATAATTTCCATAACATTTTTCTAGTTTATTGTAATGTTGGTTTATGGGGGTAAGTAGTTGGGCCTGTCTGTGTGTGATTTAATTATATTTGGAGTCAAGTAGACCGCACGCTTTATCTCATCAAAAGAAGCTAGGGGCAGAATTTTTCTGTCGCCAAGCAGGGGACCTGAGCTGCACGCCGACGTGTAAAATGATGCAGGGTGACATCGGATGAAATTCCCAATGTCACCCCACATCATTTACATTTTTAGGTTGGCGGGCACGCAGCCAACTTGACTGCGCGCCCGCCAACCTGTCAACAGCCCATTAAGGCCATTAAGAAACCAATTCAGCTTATTAATGGACCTACCTATCCAACCCTAACATTGCCGAGCAGGCCGCAAGCCTGCAGGCTTGTGAAAAAACATGAAACCTCATCAACTGGCGGGATGAGGCTTCATGAAGGTTTTTATAATGAAAAGTTGCAATAAAAGTTATGGACAGTGTCACATGAGGGGACATGGCAGGGAAAGTTTTTAAACTCCTTTATTAAAAGTTTCAAAATGGAGCCAATCTCCCTGTGGCAGCACTTAGACACAGGGAGATCTGTGCGCTCTTTCGCGCGCATGCCTGAAAGAGCGCACCCCCAGCTGAGGGAATTCCCCCCACCCGCACAGGGAGTGCATAGCGCTTCCTGGCAGATGCCTTAATTGGCCCGCCCATGTGAAATGGTGGCGTGCCCCCAATCGGGGGCACTAATCGGAAGCCTGCCCACCCGCTCGTGCTCGTGCCCGCTCCCACTTCCACTCTTCCCCCCCGAACCAGGGGACATTTCTCCCTAGGTAACAAAAACAGAATTACCTGGAAAAACTCAGCAGGTCTGGCAGCATCGGCGGAGAAGAAAAGAGTCGACGTTTCGAGTCCTCATGACCCTGCAGCAGAACTGGGCTCATGAGGACTCAAAACGTCGACTCTTTTCTTCTCCGCCGATGCTGCCAGACCTGCTGAGTTTTTCCAGGTAATTCTGTTTTTGAGATCCCTTTGAAATCTAAATCTCCCTTCATTTAATTAAAAATGCAAATTCTCCTCACACCTTACATGCTAAACCAGCATCCATGTTTATTCATTAGCATATCAAGCACCTAGGGAAAAATAAAAACAAAAAACTGCGGATGCTGGAAATCCAAAACAAAAACAGAATTACCTGGAAAAACTCAGCAGGTCTGGCAGCATCAGCGGAGAAGAAAAGAGTTGACGTTTTGAGTCCTCAAGGGTCATGAGGACTCGAAACGTCAACTCTTTTCTTCTCCGCTGATGCTGCCAGACCTGCTGAGTTTTTCCAGGTAATTCTGTTTTTGTTTTGGATTTCCAGCATCCGCAGTTTTTTGTTTTTATTTTTCCCTAGGTGCTTGATATGCTAATGAATAAACATGGGTGCTGGTTTAGCATGTAAGGTGTGAGGAGAATTTGCATTTTTAATTAAATGAAGGGAGATTTAGATTTCAAAGGGATCTCGGTCTGGTTCACAACTAGCCAGCTAAACAAGGCTAAGGAATGTGTTTTTTTTTCCCAAGGATTACTGACAATATGTAGTGACAACATGAAAGTTTTTATATTATGAGGGAGATACAGTTTCACAGACATATAAACAATAGAATTTACATATTAAGAAGAGAGAAACATTTATAAAGGAGAATGAGGTTATATAGTCAGGGAAAGGCATTGTCAGATCTAACAGAAGTATGTGAAATAGCCTTAATGAAGCCTCCAATATTTGCATTAGTTTGCTGTCTACCACAACTGAAGCTGGAGAAAGCCATTTGGAATTCCACTGTCCAGGGTATTGTGTTAATTTGCTGGATCTGTTTAAAATCTAAAATCTATTTTTGGACCATTGTCTTAAAGGGTGTGTAATTGGATGTCAGGTTAATTAGAAATTTTAGGGGTTATTATAGTAGTAATTTGTACTCTTAAGTATGTGCTTGACATCTTTTATTTTGGTAATAAATATTTTAATTTAGTTTTTTTTTAAATCTCAAAGTCTTGGGGTACTTATTACTTAGGAATTCAGTGCACGCATCTTGAAAATAAATACAAATTGCAAAACCATTGTCATAGCGCAAACAACTTTCCCTCATGCATTTGGTCCGCTTGGCACACATCATCTGCTGCGACATAACAGTAGATAAGGCCGCAGGTACAAGTAAGCACATATGGTTATGATACAGTGATGGCTCAAGCAAAGTGAGGTTTGGGAACTTAGGGCCAGATTTTCAATACCAAGGCGGGTAGCTCGAGTTGGAATTTTTCTTGACTCGGCAGACCTGCCTTAGTTTAAAGCATCCGGTCACTCAAACTCTTTACTCCGTGGAGGGGGGTATGGGATGGAATCGGGTCCATCGACCCCAAAGCAGGTCCTGGGTGGCCATGGGGGGGGGGTGTAAGTGCTGCGATTAGAAGGGTTGCCTCAATTCTTCCTGACTCCGCAAGAATCTGGCCCTTAATATTTGTGGCTCCAACCTTAGAGTCTTAATTACATCTTGAATCTGAATCCTGCCCTAAGTCAGCAGGAATGATATCACTATTGGTCACTGAAATTGGCGAGCTGTAAGTTTGTTGTCAGCAGCTATTGGAAATGGTCTTTTGCAAGGTAAGTATAGATTTGATGGGGTGGGGGTGGGGGAGGGTGATGGGGGTTAGTGATGGCAGGAGTAGGGAATGGAATGGCATGTCTGTGGCCAGGGAAAGGGGAATCCCAGGGCAGATAGAGGACTAAGTGGGTTGGTCAAACCATCAGGATTGGCCTAGAGTTTCAAGGAATTATGGATTAATCTCCAGGACATGCAGCTGATGGAAAATAATAGGGGCATTAAAGAAAATTGTTTTTTTCAATATCTTTGAACATTTGTAAGTTAGAAAAATATAAAAGATGGAAGTGTAAGGCTCTGTTACTAAGTCAGGAAGAATTCAATTAAATAACAAAGAATCAAAGAAAGAGTGGGAGCACCTAAAAGAACGGGAGAGAGGAGGACCCTGATACAGACAGCAGCATCTAAAAGAACGGGAGAGAGGAGGACCCTGATACAGACAGCAGCACCTAAAAGAGCGGGAGAGAGGAGGACCCCTAGACAGGCAGCAGCACCTAATAGAGCAGGGGAAGAGCAGGTGAGAGGAGGACCTAGAAACAGACCACAGTATCGAAAAGAGTGGGAGATGTGAGGACTTGGTGACTGGCAGCAGCTCCTAAAGGAGCTATCCAATCTATGGCTCCACAGCAGACCAACCAAATCAAAGTGTGATGTCACAGAAAAACAGGTAATTGATTGGTTGGAGAGTATTTTTCTCATTTATCTTTCAAAATTCAGGTAATTTTAGTAATTGTTTGGTTTTATTAGTAGTAGTAAGGTTTATTAATAGTGGTAAAGCTTATTAGATTGACTGGTGAGTATTTCTTATTTATCTTAACTAGGGAATTTCAATCGGGGTAAGAAAACATTTGTTAAAATAATAAGTATATAAGCTCAGGCAGGACTAGAGATATTAATTAAAATTTAATAAGTAAAATAATTAATTAATCAAATGCTGTAAAGATAGCTGATCCAAGTGTGATCCAAGGTAAACACAGATTCATTGAGCTGGAGGCTAAGCTACAGACACTGCAACACATCAGGGAGGGAGAAAGTTATCTGGATACATTGTTCTACCCCTTAGGAAAGCATTGTCTGATTTGGTGCATGGTCAGGGCCAGGAGGGTAAGATTGCAAGTTAGGCAGTAATGGGGGTGAAGAAGGTAGAAGTGGAGGAGCCTCAGCACTTACAATTGTCCAACATCAGGATTGGCCTGGAGTTTCAGTGCCAGTGCCCCATGAATCGAAACCCATTTCTCACACACGGTTCTTGCAGCCTGCATGGACAAAAGCGAGGACTGTAGGGTGGATCAGCAAACTGATCATAGCACTGTGATACAGGAAGCCTTTCAACAGGGGGAGTTAATAGGAATATAGTGGTAGTAGGGGGACAGTTTAGTCAGGGGGATAGACACAGTTTTCTGCAGCTGAGAGCTTGAGTCCAGGTTGTGTTGCCTGCCCGTTACCAGGTTTCGGGACATCTGTCCAGGGCTGGAGAGAACCCTGCTGTGAGAGAGAGAGAGGATCCAGTTGTTGTGGTCCATGTGGGTACCAATGATATAGGTAGACTAGGAAAGAGGTTCTGCTCAGAGCAGTGAGGGGGCTAAATTAAAAAGCAGAATCTCAAGGGTAATAATTATTACCTGATCCATGAGCAAATGAGAGTAGGGTAAATATGATAGAAAGTTAAATGCATGGCTCACATGTTGGTGTGTGAGAATTGGGTTTTGATTCTTGGGACACTAGCACTAGTACTGGGGAAAGTGGGAGCTATTGGGATGGTCTTCACCTGAACCATGCTGGGACCAGTATTCTGGCGAGTTGTACAACTAGAGTGGTAAAGAGGGCTTTAAACTAAATAGCAGGTGTGAGGGATCAAGTGAGGGAAGATGTGAAAAAGAGAGAGGACAAGGCAATAGAGCAAGGTAGCAATAAGGGAATTGATAACCTGAATGTGGCAGGAAGGGACACAGTGTACAAGCTTAAGAGAGTGACAGCAGATAAGGCTAGATGTTGCAAAAATAATGAAAAGACAAAATAAAAGGCATTCTATCTGAGTAGACACATCATTTGCAACAAAGTAGGTGAATTGGTGGCAAAAATGGAAGTAAAAGATGTATTTTTTTTAAATTCATTCATGGATGTGGGCTTCGCTGGCTGGACCAGCATTTATTGCCCACCCCTAGTTGCCCATGAGAAGGTGATGGTGAGCTGCCTTCTTGAAACGCTGCAGTCCATATGGCATAGGTATACTCACAGTGCTGTTGGGAAGGGAATTCCAGGATTTTGACCCAGTGACACTGAAGGAATGGCGATGTACTTCCAAGTCAGGATGGTGAGTAGCTTGGAGGGGAGATTGTAGGTAGTGCTGTTCCCATGTACATGCTGCCCTTGCCCTTCTAGATGGTGGTGGTCATGGGTTTGGAAAGTATTATCTAAGGAACCTTGATGAATTCCTGCAGTGCATCTTGTAGATAGTACACACTGCTGTTACTGTGCGTCGGTGGTGGAGGGAGTGAATGTTGTGAATGTGGTGCCAATCAAGCAGGCTGCTTTATCCTGGACAGTGTCAAGCTTCTTGAATGCTATGGGAGCTGCACTCAACCAGGCAAGTGGGGAATATTCCATCACGCTCCTGACTTGTGCCTTGTAGGTGGTGGACAGGCTTTAAGGAGTCAGGAGGTGAGTTACTTGTCACAGGATTCCTAGCATCTGACCTGCTCTTGTAGCCACAGTATTTATATGGCTAGTCCAGAGCTTAGAACTGATCCATTGGTTGTGAGATCACTTAGCTCTGTCTATCGTTTACTGCTTATGCTGTTTGGCATGCAAGTAGTCCTGTGTTATAGCTTCACCAGGTTGACACCTCATTTTTAGGTATACCTGGTGCTGCTCTTGGCATGCCCTCCTGCACTCTTCATTGAACTAGTGTTAATCCTCTGGCTTGATGGTAATGCTAGAGTGGAGGCTATGCTGGGCCACGAGGTTACAGATTGTGTTCGAGTACAATTCTGCTGCTGTTGATGGCCCACAGCGCCTCATGGATGCCCAGTCTTGAGTTGCTAGATCTGTTTGAAACCTATTCCATTTAGCATGGTGGTAGTGCCACACCACACGATGGAGGATATCCTCAATGTGAAGGTGGAACTTCATCTCCACAAGGACTGTGCAGTGATCACTCCTACCAATACTGTCATGGATTGATGCATTTGCTGCAGGCAGATTGGTGAGGATCAGGTCAAGTGTGTTCTTCTTGTTGGTTCCCTCACCACCAGCTGATCCAGTCTAGCAGGTATGTCCTTTAGGACGTAGCCAGCTCAGTCAGTAGTGGTGCTACCAAGCCTCCCTTGGTGATGGACATTGAAGTACCACACCCAGAGTACATTCTGCACCCTTGCCACCCTCAGTGCTTCCTCCAAGTGGTGCTCAAAATGGTGGAGTACTGATTCATCAGTGGAGGGAGGGCGGTACATGGTAAGCAGCAGGAAGTTTCCTTATCCATGTTTGACCTGATGCCATGAGACTTCATGGGGTCCAGGGTCAATGTTGAGGACTATTGAGTTGGTGTTGTATAACTCCCTCCTGACTGTTTACTAATGTGCCGCCACCTCTGCTGGTTCTGTCCTGCCGGTGATGGATAGCGATGGTGATGGTGATGTCAATGTCTGGGACAATATCTGTAAGATATGACTCCATGAGGATGACAATGTCAGGCTGTTGCTTGACTAGTCTGTGAGACAGCTCTCCCAATTTTGGCACTAGTCCCCAGATGTTAGTAAGGAGGTTTTTGCAGGGTTGAAAGGGCTGAGTTTGCTGTTGTCCTAGGTCAATGTCGGGTGGTTGGTCTGGTTTCAATCCTTTTTTGAGGCTTTGAAATGGTTTTGTACAATTGATAAACCATTTCAGCAGGCATTTAAGGGTCAACCACATTACTGGGGGCCTGGAGTTACATGTAGGCCAGTCCAGGTAAGGGCAGCAGGTTTCCTTCCCTAAAGGACTTTGGTGAACCAGATGAGTTTTTACAACAATTGATAATGGTTTCATGGTCTTCATTAGACTTTTAAATTCCAGATTTTTGTTGAATTCAAATTCCAGGATTTGAACCCAGGTCCCCAGAACCTGAGTCCTCTGGAGTATTAGCCCAGCGACAATACCAGTACACCATCATATGCCTTTATGGAGATGAGGCTGCAGGGTGACCAAGGCTGGGAACTGAATGTTCAAGGATATTCGCCATTTAGGAAGGACAGGAAAAAAAGAAAAGCAGTTGGGGTAGCGCTGTTGACAAAGGATGAGATCAGTATTTAAGTGAGAGAGGATCTCAGAGTGGAAGGTCAAGGTGTAAAATCAGTTTGGGTGGAGCTAAGAAAGAGTAAAGGATAGCAAACATTGATGGGAGTTGTTTAAAGGCCACCATACAATAATGGTAATGTAGGGCACGGTATAAATAAGGAAATTCGAGGTGCATGTAAAAAGGATAATGCATTACCCTTCAAGCACAATCTATATATAGGCTGGTAAAACTAGAATGAAGGTTTTGGAAGATGAATTCCTGGAATGTATACAAGATGGTTTTCTAGAACATTATATTGAGGAACTAACATACCAACCTTTTAGATCTATTATTCTGCAATGAGAAAGGGCTAATTAATAATCTCATTGCAAAGGAGCCTTTAAGGAAGAGTGACCATAATATAATAGAATTTTACATTAAGTTTGAAGGTGATGCAGTTGAATCTGAAACTAGGGACTTAAATCTAAACAACGGAAACTACAAAGGTATGATGGTAGACAGGCAATGGCTAGCATTTAAAGAATTAATACATGGAATACAACAAATTCACATCACTTTGAGGCACAAAAAAGCAGCAGGAAAGATGATCCAACCACGGCTAACAATAGAAATTAAAGTAAAAAGCAAAATACTGCCGATGCTGGAAATCTGAAACAAAAACAAAAATTGCTGGAAAAACTCAGCAGGTCTGACAGCATCTGTGGAAAGAAAGACAGAGTTAATGTTTTGAGTACATGTGATTCTTCATCAGAACTAAAGAGGAATAAAAAATGTGGTGAAATATAAGCTGTTTAAGGGGGTGGGACAGGTGGAGCTGGTTAGAGGGCCAGGGATAGGTGGATGGAAATGAGAGATTGCCAAAGGTGTCATAAAAAAAAAGACAAAGGGGTGTTGACAGTAGTGATGTTAGCTAAAGGATGTGTTAATGGTGACATTAAGGATAGAAAGCAGGATAAACAAGGGACAGATGGCCCTAGTGGGGTTGGGGTGGGTGGAAGGAATCAAAATAGGCTAAAAGGTGGAGATAAAACAATGGATGGAAATAAATTTTAAAAATAATAATAGAAATAGGTGGGAAAAGAAAAAAAAATATATAAAAAATAATAATTATTAGAAATAAGGGGATCAAAAAGGAGGTGAGGATGGAGGAGAGAGTTCATGACCTGAAGTTGCTGAACTCAATGTTGAATCCGGAAGGCTGAAAAGTGCTGAATCAGAAGATGAGGTGCTGTTCCTCCAATTTGTGCTGAGCTTCACTGGAACATTGCAGCAGACCAAGGATGGACATGTGGGCATGAGAGCAGGGCTGTGTGTTGAAATGGCAAGCGACAGGGAGATCTGGGTTATGCTTGCGGACAGACCGAAGGTGTTCCGCAAAGCGGTCACCCAGTCTGCATTTGGTCTCTTCAATGTAGAGGAGGCCGCATTGGGAGCAGCGAATGCAGTAGAATAAATTGAGGGAAGTGCATGTGAAGTGCTGCTTCACTTGAAAGGAGTGTTTGGGCCCTTGGATGGTGAGGAGGGGAGAAGTAAAGGGGCAGGTGGCAAGGTACCGTGGGGGGAGGTTGAGGTGTAGGGGGTGATGGAGGAGCGGATCAGGGTGTCCCTGTCATAGGGACAGGGAGGGAACTGTCCCTATGGAATGCCAGCAGCGGTTTGAAGGGAAGATGTGTTTGGTGGTGGCATCATGCTAGAGTTGGCGGAAATGGTGGAGGATGATTCTTTGAATGGGGATGCTGATAGGGTGATAAGTGAGGAGAAAGGGGACCCTATCATGGTTCTGGGAGGGAGGGGAAGGTGTGAGGGTGGATGCGCAGGAGATGGGCCAGACACAGTTGAAGGCCCTGTCAACCACCATGGCTGGAAATCCTCGGTTAAGGAAGAAAGAAGATATGTCAGAAGAACTGTTTTGGAAAGTGGCATCATCAGAACATATGCGACGGAGGCGAAAAAACTGAGAGAATGGGATGGAGTCCTTACAGGAAGCTGGGTGTGAGGAGCTGTAGTTGAGGTAGCTCTGGGAGTCAGTGGGCTTGTAATGAACATTGGTGGATAGTCTATCACCAGAAATTGAGACAGAGTGGTCAAGGGAGGGAAGGGAAGTGTCAGTGATGGACCGTGTAAAAATGATGGAGGAGCGGAAATTGAAAGCAAAGTTGATAATTTTTTCCAGGCCCGACGAGAGCATGAAGTGGCACCGAAGCAGTCATCGATGTACCGGAGAAAGAGTTGTGGGGGGGTGCTGAGTAGGACTGGAGAATAGAAATTAAAGGTTGTATTTGAACAAAGGAAAAGGCTTAGAAGTCACCAAAAAGATAATAAGCTTGAGGATTGGGATTTTAAAATTCAGCAAAGGAGGACCAAGAAACTGATAAAAAAAATAGAAAATAGAAAATGAAAGTAAATTGGCAAGAAACATAAAAATGGACTGTAAATGCTTCTATAGGTAGGTAAAAAGGAAAAGATTAGCAAAGACAGATCTGGGCCCAATACAGATAGAGACAGGAGAATTTATAATGGGAAATAAGGAAATATCAGAGAAACTTTTTTTGAGGCTGTTACTAGCAAAATAGATAAGGGCGAACCAGTGGGAGAACTTTATTTGTATTTTCAGAAGGCTTTCGATAAGGTCCCTCAAGGAGGGCACTTTCTCCCAAGGTGGGTGGGCATAGCCACAAATTTTCCTGACTCATGCTATCTACCTCGAGGGTGAAAATCCAGGCCTTGGTTTACAGAAAAACTTTCATGGGCCTCCTCTGGCCTAAATCCTTGTTGCACCCAGCTTCTTGTTGATATGGACTGCCATTTAAGTCAATCTCCTACTCCTGTAGTATCTCCTGGGCTAAATCTGTGTTCTGTTGAAAATGAACCACAGTAAGGCAAGTGTTGCAAACAGAAGTAATTGTAATGCAGTTACCCTTTTTAACCTTGAGACTGTCTTCCAGAGCTAAATTATAAGTATATAAGTAGCAGTGTTACAGTGGTTGAAGTTTCAAAAGATATTTACTTCCATTTGTAGTTTGACTTATACATAGATGCTTGGAGAAGAGGCCAAAATTAGAACATGTGTTTACCCTGTCACCATTCCCCACCCCCTCCCACTGCTAATACATTTGCCTGAATTCAGGGAAGTAAAAATGACAGTGGGGGTGAGGGTGGAAACCCTTTGTAAAACTGGTGTGGATTCCATACCCCACCCCCAGCCACCTTAATTTTTCATCGGCAGAGGGTTGGAGGACTGTTATAAACAACCCACACATACTTAACCCCAGAGGAAAAACATTTCGTTAGTAGCCACGTTGATTCTGTAGGACCCTGTTTTTTTTCCTGAAGAAGCTTGTTTAGAAGGGCGTTGACTCATGTTGTGAGGGAGAGTCTGTTACACTGTGTACAATTGTTTTGAATAATTAGATGCTTCAGAACAGGACAGCATTCCTCCCTCACACTTCTAACAAAGTTAAATTGCAAAAGCTTGTCGTGGTCTTTCACCTTTAGGCTAGTCTCCCTCTCTGCATCACATTCCAGTTTCTCATCTCTATTTTATCATTCCTATCATCCCTTGTTTGAATTCCTCCATCAAGTTTATGCCCCAGCCACAATACTGAAACCGACTCTGGACCCCATGTTCATGGACAAGGAAACCTCCTGCTGGTTACCACCTACTGCCCACCCTCAGCCAATAAATCAATACTCCTCCATGTTGAACGCCACTTGGAAGGAGCACTGAGGGTGGCAAGGGTGCAGAATGTACTCTGGGTATCACCAAGAGTGGCTCAGTGGCACCACTACAGACCGAGCTGGCCGATTCCTAAAGGATATAGTTGATAGACTGGGTCTGCAGCAGGTGGTGAGGGAACCATCAAGAGGGCAAACCTACTTGACCTCGTCCTCATCAAACTACCTGTTGCAGATGCATCTGTCTGTGGCAGCATTGGTAGAAGTGATCACTACACAGTCCTTGTGGAGACAAAGTCCCGTCTTCACATATCCCCAGTCACGACCCACTAGGGATAGTGCACGGCAATACCAAGCCCCACTGCTCCCTGAGCCACGACAAATGTGAAAAACTTTGATCAAACCACTAGATTGCCCCAATTCTACCTAACTGTTTAATTTAGGTAACAGAATACGAGCACCAGATTTGTAAACTTAATAAGTAAATAACTGTTTATTGAACTAACTGTTGTTAGCCAATGGCAAAAGAAAGAAAAATGAACTGCTGATTTCTAACACTATAACTTAATCTCTGCCCCCCTCTGAAATCCCTATACACACACACACAAGACACATAAGACACACAAAAACGTGAATTTTAAGGGTTGTATAAAACAGTTCAATAGCACCAATTCTGGAGTACAGGATTCGATGGGTTGATTTTGATCAATGTCTTCCAAATTCCTTTCAGTTCTTGTTGATGACATGAGGTGGTCTTTCAGTCTTTAGTTCACTGGTTGAGTACATGCCTTTCCATGTCCCTAACAGTGATTTTCCCCTTTACCTCTTGACAGGGGTTTTCAGAGAAAGTGAGAGAGAGAGAGCAGGTTATAGAGATATGAGGAGAAAAAGCCAGCTAGCTTATTGTGGAATTGCTGGAATCTTCCAAACACAGGAGAAAGAGGTTTTAGTTCTTGTTCCTTTCAGGCTAGGAGCTATTCAGCTGCACTGCTTCTCAAACAAAACCTGGTCAGGAGCCAATTAAAATGCTGTTGTCAGGCAGCTCCCTTGGCCCAGGACTCCTTTCCAGCACCATCCTGTCTTTCATGGCACACTCTGTTCCAGGACTGCAGCATTGTATATATTTCTCATCCTGTTCCAGTGGACATGTCTTTCAACCTGCAGCCATTGTAATTCTAACCCACAGTCCAAAAAAAATAAAAAGATATGTTATTCGCAACAGTCTAACAGAAATAAAAAGATATGTTCCTTACAATACCCTCCATCATGTTGTGTGATCTTCATGCTGAATGGATAGATTTAGAACTGATCTCGCAATTCAAAACTGGACATCCATGAAACACTGTGGGTATTCAGCAGCAGCAGAATTGTATGCAACCACAATCTGTAATCTCATGGCTCAGTATATCCCCCACACTACCACTGTTGGTGTACCTATATCACATGGACTGGAGCAGTTCAAGTAGGCAGATCACCACCACCTTCTTAATGGCAGTTAGGGATGGGCAATAAATATTGGCCTAGCCAGCACTGCCCACAACCTGTGAAAGAATAGAAAAAAGCTCTTATCAAAGTCAGAAGTGGCATTCTGCAACTGTGAGAAAAATAAACTTTCCCTCCTCAGCTTTCTCAACCTGTTTGCAGCCTTTGACACAGTTGACCACTCCATCCTCCTCTAACACCTCTCCACTTTCATGCAGCTGGGTGTTACAACACTCACCTGATTCCATTGTTACCTCTGTAATCATAGCCAGGGCATTACTTGCAATAGCCTCTCTTCTCACTCCCACAGTGTTACCTCTGGTGTCCCCCAAGGATCTTTGTCTCTTTAACTACATGCTGCCAGTCGGTGTCATCTTCCGAAAGTGCATGGGTTTCACATGTACGCTGATGATACCCAGCTGTACCTCACCACCACCTCTCTCGACTCTCGAATCATTGGTGCTAAATTATCAGACTGCTTATATGCCATCTAGTAAAGGATGAGCAGAAATTTCCTGCAATTAAATATTGGGAAGGCTGAAGCCATCGGGTGGGATTTTCTAGCCCCGCCTGCTGCTGGGATCATTCGTTCCTGCTGAAAGTCAATGGACTTTTGGCTGGGCTGCTGAATTTCCCGCGATAGGTCCTACCATGACGGGACTGGAAAATCTCAGTCATTGTTTTCGGTCAAACTTCATTTCCCAGCTACCAACACAATCCCTCTCTCTGGCAACAGCCTGAGCTTATACTAGTCTGCAACTTTGGTGTCATGTTTGATCCCAAGATGAGCTTCCAACCATATAATTGCATCTCACTAACATCGCCTATTTCCACCTCTGTAACATCGCCTGTTTTTGCCCCTGTAACAGCTCATCTGCTTCTGAAATGCCTTTGTTACTCTAGACTTCATTATTCTAACACACTCTTGGCTGGGCATTCTATCTTCTGTAAACTTAAGATGATCCAAAATTCTGCTGCCTGTGTCTTAATTCACATTAACTAATTCCCATTCCCATGCTCACTTACCTACATTGGTTTGTGATCAAGCAACATCTTGATTTTAAAATTCTCACCTTTCATGGCTTCACCACTCCTTATCTTTTCTCCTGGCCCCACAACCCCATGAGATTTTTTTTTTACATTCATGGGATGTGGGTGTCGCTGGCTCGGCCAGCATTTATTACAAGCAGTGTTTGGAGGACATTAGTGAACAGGTTTTTCCAATGGTTTATTATCATCATTAGACTTTTAATTCCAGATTTTTATTAAACTCAAATTCCATTTAAAGGGATTTGAACCCAGACATAACCCTGGGTCTCTGAATTACTAGTCTAGTCTAGCGACATTACCACTACGTCATTGCCTCCCCTTATCTGCACCCATCTAAATATGGCCTTCTTAGCCTCCTGATTCTAACTGTTCCATCATTAGCTGGATGCCCAAAATCTGGAATTTCCTCCCTACAACTCTCTATGTCATTTTCCTCCTTTAAGACACTCCTTAAGCTTTTGGTCATTTGACCTCAAATCTCCTTATGTGACTCGGTGTCATATTATGTTTTATAATGCTCTTGTGAAATGCCTTGGGAATTCTTATGACAATAAAGGTGCTCTATAAATATAAGTTGTTGTTGTTATGATTGCTTTCCTGATTGGAACTGTCTTGTTTCTCCTAAACTCCAAAAAAACACTCTTGCACATTCTCCCCACTTCCCAGAATCTTGCATTGAATTCCAGATTCATTGCATCCTCTCCTACTCTAAATCATTCCTCCTCAGGATTGGAGGACTCCTTACCTCCTCTCTCTTCCCTTTCTTCTGTTTGCTGGCATTTAAAACCCATGATTTATGCCAACTAAGCACTATTTCTGTTCTCTCCCACTCTTTTCAACCTTGATGGATGTCCTGCACTGTGGGGTTTGCCTCTTCAATAAAAATTGAATCCCGTTGTTAAGTAAAAGAGGATAACTAATGAAGGCAAGTATGGTTCTCCGTGTGTCATGACTTTCTTGATCAGTTTTCTGAACAGAACATCACCCCTCACTTGCCCCAGCAGATGTCGAGTTTTGTAATTATACATCTTATTTTGTGGAAGTTAGCACAAAATAAAACACATCATCATATATTTTGCAGTTTGTTCTGGTTTGCAATGTGATTTATATTTAGATAGGTGGTTTGTTAAACAAGTGGTTTGTTACTGCACAGATCCATTCAGAACTGACTATATTAATAACTCCTGGGAGCTAACATTGCAAAATTGCTGATCCCAGGCAGTGAACTGCACTGTATGTGCTAACTGTAGAAATTTATGGGGTTTTTAATGGGATGATGCACTGCCCCAGATAATTTGCCCTAATTATGCTGCAAGGAAGCTTGGAAATTTATCAGTCTGATGAATGATACCCAAAACATTATGACCTATTTTTTCACAAATACTGACTGGCTTACTGTGCATTTTCTGTTTTAATTTCAATAATTCAGCGTTTGTAGTGTTTCATTCTCCATTTGCAGGGCTAGCTCGTGTGCAGTCTAATTAGTTCAGGATGCTTGGCATTTTATTTCATTGTGGTGGATGCTGGCATATATATGAAATATGTGCCGGCTTTGTGGCCTATAAGGCTTTGACTAAGTATTGATCTAATAAATAATGGGCCAAATCTTCTGTGTGCACTGGCAATCTCTCCATTTCTTTTTTTACACAGTACTCCTGTCCTGGATTTTCAAACTGAACGTCTTCAGAAATGCGGAGCATACCTATTCAGGAAGTCCTTCTTCATAGTGCAGGATCATCGGGGGAAGCCAAGCCAAGCCACGCCCCCTTTTTATAGCATTAGCTGCTGTATTTTGGTAAGTCTTTATTCACCTAACACAATGAAAAATTTTGGAATGTTTAAATAGCTTTTCACTGTGTTAGTGAATGAGTGTGAGTGAGGTAAGTGAGTAGGGTGAGTAGGCTTGGAGGGTGGGTAGGGCGGCTGCTGTGTAGATTGAAAGGGTGGGTATGGTGGAAGGTGGCAGGATGGGTAGGATGGCAGGGTGGCAGGTGGTAGGATGGATAGGGTGCCAGCTAAGTAGGGTGAAGGGGTGGCAGGGTGATAGGTGGCAGTGTGGTAGGGTGGTGAGGTTGTGTCAGGTTGGGTTGTGGGCAGGGGTCAGGGGGTGGCGGAGGGTCGGTGGAGTCAGAAGGTAGGTGGGAGTCAGAGGGTTGGAGAGGAGTCGGTAGGTCGAGAGGAGTCAGAGGGAGCTGGAGGGATGGGGGGGTCTGAGGGTCAGGGGCAGTTGGGGGTAGCTGGAGCGTCGGGGGGGATCGGAAGATCAGTGGGGAGTTGCGGGGGGGGGTGGGGATCAATGGAGAGTCAGGGGTGGGGGGGTCAGTTATACAATTACCTAGAAGTTTGACATGGTTTTTCCCGGTCTAACATTTCCTGGCTAACTATCCATGTAACTGAGTTGGAACTATCTGAAATCTCCAACTCTATTTCAGAATCGGAGACATTTTTTGGAGTGCTCCGGATGCAGGGGAATTTCCCAACAGATGTTGAAACTTCCCGCAATTCCCGCAGAGTCCTTGCGTTAGGACTTCTGAGGGGTCTCCCGGTCCGAGGTACCTCTGGGTGCAACCATTTGGAGATTGGAAGATCTAGTCCGATTGCTATTTCAAAGCAGATATAAATAACCACATATATTTCAATACTGATTTGCATTCTTCCCCTCTGCTCCTGAAGTGTTGACTCCTTGCTGGGATCATGCTTGATGTGACAGTGTAACAATGACTATCAGCAGGTTATTTGATGGTTGACGGCTAATACAAAAAGCAAGCACGGAAAGTTATTAATCTGATCAATGTTACCAGAAACATTTTGACCTGTTTTTTTCACAAATACTGACTGGCTTCTGATGGAAGGTCAGAGATATGAAACGTTGGTTAGAATTTTTTCCAAAACTTAAGTTGTCTTGCTGTCCAGACTGAAAGTGAGACACAACACCACGAGGGCATTTTACTGGCGGCAGCCAATTAAAAGGCTGCTGCTGAGACCACTGTCCAATTGAGGACTGCAGGCTGCCTCCCAGGGCTGCTGGTTAAATCAGAGGGCAGACAGCCTGTCAGCTTTGGCAGTGTCACCGATGGCCGCTGCTGAGCTACAGCTGGAAGAAGAGAGCACCTTTATGCTTAGACATCCTGGAAGCATTTTTTTTATTTATCGGGCAGATCCAGAAGGTGGGGTGGGTTTGGGGGGGTGCACACTTAGCAGTGAGGCCAGAATTGTGGGGGCGGCCATTGCCGTGGAGCAGTCGGAAAAGAGAGCCTTCCCCCGCCACCCCCCCCCCCCCCCGTCTCCCATGGGAAGCCACTGACGCTTTCTCCTGGCGGTGGTGGCCCCTCCTGATGGTGTAAAATGTCGGTGGGGCTGGAAGTGACTCTTTATTGTCCAATTAATTGGCTGCTCTCCTCTAGTCAGTGGGAGACTTTGCCTTTCAGGTCCCTATTGCGGTTAATATCCCTTGCCAGCAGGAAGGCTGAAAAACAGCAGAAAAAGCAGCAGAAGGAAGCTCCCAACGCATTCCGCTGCCTTTTTCCGAGGCTTCCCGTCTCCCAGCCCATTTCCAGAGGGCTAGTAAAATCCAGCCCATTATCTGTTTCTCTCTCCACAGATGCTGCTTGACCTGCTGAGTATTTTCAGCATTTTCTGTTTTTATTACTGCTAAGCCCAATCATGTTTTCACTTGATGCACATCCGCACACAATTCTAACAAGAGTGGTTGGATAGCAACTGGGAGCTGAAACTCTGACCTGCTTGACCTGAGCTAAATATACCAAAACCAGTTGTTCATGCCCATGTTGATATTTTAGTTGCAATTATCTCACTCTCTCAGGAGTAAATCTGGATCTCCTTGATCTGTGTGGCAAGTTCTACACTAACAGTGTAAGTACCTACTGTACCGTTAGTATTTTTTTTAGTTTGTTTTCCCAGATTTATAAACGGAAGAATAATGACTATTCTCGACTGCGCATGGTTGAATTAATTTGTAGCCTGGTGCATAATGCAACAGTTCAAACTTATTGATCTTCATATCTCCACCACCACTTGATCATGACCAAAAAGGCTCCACACAACAGTATGTGTATTGCAATGAACTCCAACACTTTGGACTTTGGAGGAGTGGTGTTGGTTGTTAAGTGTTCATGATTGGCATCTAGTGACTTTTGTCAGGAATTGCATTTGTTAATGGGCAGTGAGCAGTATGCTGTCTGAGATTGTGGAGGAGGCAGATAGAATAGTGGCTTTCAACATGGAACTGGATAATTATCTGAAACAAAATATTTTCAGGGCTACAGGGAAAGGGCAGGGGAGTGGGACTAGCAGCTGTTGCACTTGCAGAGAGCTGGCACAAACTCAAAGGGCTAAATGGCCTCCTGCAGATCCTAGTTAGAGATTTAACAGTTTATAAGTAAGTATGGAGGTGGAGTAAGTGGGGGGGGGGGTTTGGCAGTTGGGGGGGGGGGGGGGGGGTGGGGGGGGGGCAAGAACAAAAAGGAAAAGGCCTGTGATTGAGTGGAGCTTCATTGGAACACTGGAGAAGGCTAGAAGTAAGAGATCAGTGTGGGAGTGGGACAGTGAATTAAGAGGACAGATGATTGGAAGCTCAGGTCATGCTTGCAGACTGAGCAAAAGGGTTGCACAAAGCAGTCACTGAATCTACATTTGGTCTTTGCAATGCAATGGAGACCTCACTGTGAGCAGCGAATACAGTATACTAAATTAAAAGAAGTACATGTAAATTGATGTTTGACCTGGAACGAGTGATTGGGGCCTGTGACAGTGAGAAGGGAGGAGGTAAAAGGGGAGGTGTTGCACCCCATGTATTTGCATGGAGGGTTGCCATGTGAAGGTGATGGGGTGTTGTGGATGGTTGTGGAGTGAATCAGGCTGTCTGGAGGGAACGGTCTTCTCAGAATGCTGAAAGCGTAGAGGAGGAGAGGCTGTATTTGGTATTGTCAGCCTGGAAATGGTGGAAATGGCTGAGGATGATTAGTTGGATGCAGAGACAGGTGGATAGAAGGTAAGGGCAAGGGGAATCCTATTATGGTTCAGGGATGGAAAGGAAGGGGTGAGAGCAGAAGTCTGGGAAATGGAATGAGCACGCTGTTGAGAGATAGGACACGTCATTAGCATATTTAAAGCAGGCTGCCATAGTGTAATTGCCTGAGGAAACCTGTCAGTAAATGAAAGGTGGGAGCTGCTTGCTCAAGAAGGTGTTTTTTAGAACACTCTTGTGGACCAGAAGGAGTAGGAGTGCGTTTCCTGGCTCCAGTGAAAGTAGGCTTGTGGTAAACCTTGGTGCAGAATCCCCTGGAAGATTTTTCAACTAGTATGTCAAGGCATTCATGACATCTCTGGCAGAATTTAACTGCATCTTTATGCAATCCTGGCCAATAAAAATGTTTCAATATTTTAGCCCACATCTTCATAATACAGAAGTGACCTGCCATTGGAATTTTGTGAGCCACTCGTAAAATTTTGTTATGATACCCAGATGGAACTACCACCTGATGAACTATTGCCAATTCCTCATCGGCTGGTATTTGAGGTGCTCTCCATTTCCTCATTAGCACTTTATATTTAAAATAAAAGCACTCGGGTATTGCTTCTGATTCTGTCTCTGAGCAGGCTGTTTGATATAGCTCTCTCAACTGAGGAGTAGCCTGTTGCATTTCTACTAAAGGGGATGGGCTAAATATGTCAGCCTTATTCTCTTTGCCTTCATCCTTTTTGCTTAAGTTTTCAAAAATAGTATCAGATAACTGAATTTCCATGTCCTTTTGTATAGCTTCATCCTTTTCCTGTCTAATTTTATGGGCCTGCTATCTAGTCAGGACACAGTCAGGAAATAATCCAGGATGTTCCTCTTGTAGCATTTCAGTTTCTTTCACTGCCACTGGTTGTTCCAACACCCTTAGTGAAGCTAATATTTTTGAACTAGCCAGATCATTCCCAAGATAAAATCAATTCCTTCTATAGGGATTTGATTCACTACTCCAACTTCCACTGACTAAATCACCCTTTGATCCAACTCTATATAATGTGTTCAGTGTATACTTTTTGTGTATACATTTTTTTCCTTCATTAGCTCCTCTGGAAGACAAATTTTATCATCAGCAGTGACTGACTTGTTCCAGTGTCTCTCAATATCTTTATTGGTTTGCCTTTTTGATTAGAAGAATAAGGGAATACCTCTCTTTATAAACAAAATCTTTAAACTGTTCCATAACTTGTCCATTTATTTTGTTGGAGGAATAAGCGAACACATCTCATTTCGAGAGAAAACATCCAGAACCTCCGGTAGCCTGACCCTCTTTAGCAGTAATTGAAGGAGAATTCTCTTGAATATCCTGCACCATATCTTCCTTCCTAGTAGATTCTGAGAGAACATGTTTCACCTGTATCACTGCTATGGTTTTAATACCCATTTCCTTTCCTGCTTTTCTGAGGATTCCTTAAGCATTCCTACCACTGCAATAAGTCTCCCATTTAATTTCCAGCATTTAGTTTCATAATGTCTAGTCTTATTACAATGGAAACACTTTATTTTGCTTACATAACTTTTAGGTTCTAACCTATCTCCTTTATTATTTTAGCTTCATTCTGTTTGTTCCCAAGAACTAGTACCTTTTCCATCCCCAGATTTTCTTTTCCTCCAGTTTCCTTGTTGATTCCCATACGTCCATTTTCCCACAGGTAACTGTCTGTGTGAGATATCATAGGTATCAGCCAAAACTGCCGCTTCTCAGGTCTTTGAAACTTGACACTCATCTAAATAAGCCTTAATGGTTACTGGAATACTATTTCAGAATTCTTCCATAATCATGACTTTGTTCACATTTTCAAACATTTTCTCTAAAACTTCAGTGATCAAGACCACTGACACAATAACATTTCTTTTCTCTTGTAAATTCTACAAATGTCCGATTAGGTTTCTTGCTTATGCCCGCCACTGTCGTCATGAACAGGGTGTAGCAGTCAGCAGCCTGCCTCCTCCTCTGCTGTGGATGTCGGGGGGAGCACCAAGATGTAGAGGCAGGGTTAGGAAGGTTAAGAAGATGCAATTGCCCAGCCTGGTCACAGGTGTTAATCACTTGTACACAATATTCACTATTGTAAATAAATTCGCAAGAATGTCTCCCTGCCTATGGCTCCTTTTTCTGATGAGCAGTGTTCGCGTCACTCAGATGTGAAATCTTGGTCCCTGCATAAGATAAAAGCAGTTGTCTCAGTCTAGGGCCTCTTTGTGCTTTGTGCAACCTTCCCAGCACACTGATGGTGTGCCTTCACAGTCACTGTACACATCCATCATCCTCTCTGTGTGCTCTCAGCACCTTTGAGGTGCGGCAGGCCCCCCATCTCATCAGCCTCTGTGCCTGGTAACAGTGTGGTCCTAAAGACTACAGCTCTTGAAGGATGCAATAGGATCAGAAGAAGTTAAAGTTTCCCTGCTGCATCTCCATGATATGACTCTATTCACAGAGCACAAGCGATTTGCCATCAGCCAAACAGGAATCAGACATTCACATAAGCTATGTGAGGACCTATGGAGTGTCCCCACTCCATGTTGTTATAATCCTTGTGGAGAATTATGGGCATCTGATGTGTGTCCATAATAGCAGCTTTATCACAGAGGGTATGTGTGGCATCATCAGCCAAACAGGAGTCAAATGTTCACAGATGCAATGTGAAGATATATGGTGTCTCCTCACTGCATGTTGCCTTCATCCTCCATTAATCTAGCAGCTATGGGGGCCTCGTGAGCATGCCTGCCACATCTGGCTAGTGCGATGGTTTCATTGCTGTCACCCTAGCCTTCGAGGACCTCCTCACCCTCATCCCCATCAATGTTCTCCTCATTGCAGGAGACTTGCAGCTGCTCCATTTCCTCTTCAGCCAGCTCCACTCCCTGTTGCAGCACCAGGCTGTGAAGGCGGCAACAGGTGACAGTGATGTGTGACACCCTCTGTGGATTGTATTGCAGGGCTCCACCAGACACGTCAAAGCACCGGAACCTCATTTTCAACATTCTGATGGTTTGCACCACAAAAGTGCAAGTTGTAGCACGAGCCTCATTTTACCTTTGCTCTGCTACAATTTGAGGCCACCACATGGGCGTCATCAGCCACGTCCTCTGCAGGTAGCCACTGTCCCCGAGGAGCTATCCCTGCAGCATCTGTGGACCCTTAGATGTCAGGGATCTGAGACGTACTGAGAATATAGGAGTCATGGCCTGGGAACTGTAGGATGCGTTTGTGGTGGGCGTACATTGGCGGAACATTCAGCGAGTGGAAACCCTTGTGGGTTGATGTAGTTGACCGCTTGTTGCCACGGAGATCTGAGCGCCATGTGAGTGCAGTCAATGGGACCCTGCACCTGTGAGAAACCTGAGATCTGGGCAAATCCCAGTGCTCTTGCTTCCTGGCTTTCCTGATCCGGGCTAACATGCGCAAAGTTGTATGCCTTCGCAAAGATAGCTTTGTGACCTCATAGATGTATTTATGTGTGGAGGCTTGTGATATCCCACAGGGGTCACCTGTGGAGCCCTGAAAGAAGCCACTGGCGTAAAAATTGAGCAGCGCCGTCACTTTCATGGCCCCTCCCCATGTCCCCGTGGTGCGAAACCCTGCAGCAGTTGGCAGATGTGACCAATCAGTTCCCTGGACAGGCGCAGTCTTCGGCGACACTGGTTTTCGGTCATCTGCAGGAATGACAATGGGCGTCTATACACTCTGGGTCTAGCAAGGCACCAACCAGCGATGACTCTTCAGCGGCATGCACAGGAGCCCCAGCCGCCCCATCTTCTTGAGGATGCTGATCCTCCCGCTGCCCAGCCTGGTGCCTCTGTCGCTCTCTTTTCCTTTGTCTCCACTGCCTGTATGCCATGAGGCATACAGCTAGGTCACCAGGCTTTATGTTCCTGATGTACTCCTCCTGCAGGATGAGAGGGAGAGACACGTGGCATAGCATGGGTTCACTAAGAACCTCTCTTGGTGAAGTCTGAAGGCCCCTCAATGCATCCCAGAGAGTGTTGGGCACCACTTGGATGGCCAGAGTTTAGTGCGCTGCATGGCTGCCTGAAACCCCACCAAACTCTGCCACAGTCCACCTGAACAATTAGCAGCAGCTTTGCCCACTGGACTGCATGCTGTGCTCTCAGCTCAGACGCAGGCATTCTCCTAACCCACACTGTAAGGCTGTACTGTTAGCTTGAACCAAGGGGGAGGCTGGTCCAAACCTGAATGATGACATTGCGAGGGGCTGTGAGCGCCTCCACCAGTGACTGCTCCATGGCCAGCTTTAGCAAGGAGATTGTACTAAGTGCCCAGCTGCTGAATTGTTCTGCAGTCCGCTAAAATGCTTATTTGTTTGCAGTCTGTGCCCAAGGGGTGAAAAGCTCTGGAACATTTGATGGTACTTTCATGCCTCTGCATTGCTGAGTGGGCAGATAAACTAGAGGCCTGACTCCAAGCATGTCAATGTAGCTGCACCTGAACAGTCTCTGCTGTGCAAAAACAGTCACTTTGTACAAAGTTTCCCTAATGCATAGCCACTTCCCTCCCGCTCCCCCACCCTCACATGTGCTTGTGCACTGCTATCACCAGGCTGCCTTGCCCTCCTCAACTTGCTTCATGGGGTGCTGCCTTGTTCCCCCAACTCACTCCAACTGCAGTACAGCCCTTGCCCTGACACCATACTGTCAGCCAGCCAGGAAAAGCAACTTGTCTGTGCCCTTGCCAGAATGTGTGGCGCCTCAACCTTGAAGTCGAATGGTGACCCTGGTGAGCGCTGTGCAACATTAGTGAGCACTCAACTCCGAGTTCCCTTTGAAATGCATGCCTTATAAATGCTGTTGTGAAACGTGCTGACATGCCCAGCTGATCCACCGTGCAGGGATGATCCCAGTAAGCAGGGCTTATAATGATATGCAGACGTATTAAAATGATGTTCCCAACATCCGGTGGCGGGAAATGCGGCCCATGCTTGACGTGCAGAGTAGATGATCGCAGACTGGTTTCACAATGGCGTGAAACCCCATTTTTGGCCTTCCCTCCATATTGTCCGCTCACACCCGCCATGGTGCCCAACGCCAACAGGGATGGAAAATTCTGCCCTTAGTTAAGGATTTCAAATAATCTACTTTTACATCTTCTATTCTCAGAAAATTCCTAGCAACAGTCAAAGTCATTTTTGAATTCCAACCCATGTCATATACTTCACAACAAATCTTGCTCCTATGCCCAGTACCTCCATGTACTTGTTTCTTCAAGGATTCACAGACCCCACCAAAATTCAAGGATTTTTAATCCTGCAAGAGCCCCCACTTTGTTATGATCCCAACTGATGTTAATACTGGACAAGTCAGATCCCAGAGTGAAACCTAGCTTGGTAGATCGTAACTTTGTTTTTTTTAGAAACTTTGGTGGTTAGTTACTGAGCACATTCACAAGAGTCTGCCAGTATATTGTTAACACTAAGAACAAAACGTTTGTTAAATAAGAAAAAATGAACAATATTACAGAAGACAAAATGGTTGGAAAGGTTTCAATACAGGTACCAGAAAATGATTCAAACTTACACTATTTCTTATATCCCAGCAACCATTACAGACACAAAACCTCAGTGAAGATTTACCACTGTCTCAACACCAAGGTTTTTCACTTCGGTTAGCTCAGTTTCAAACAGTTTTCTTCCAGCAGACTTTTGAGCATTCACTAGATAATTTTCTTCAGTTTGTATCTCTCCTTGAGACACTCAAAAACCACAATCTGAACTCACTATTACTTCAACTTCAGAGCAAACACATGAGTTCATTAAACTCAGTTGCATAGCTAGTTTTCAGGATTTCTTAGTAGAGATAGTAGACCTTTTACCTGTACTCTCTGGTATACACACACAACTGACCACTCTTCTGTGTTTCCCTGTCTCTCTGAACTCCTGTCGCTAGGCAACAACAGTTTTTTCTACTTTTTAAAAATTTCACTAAATTACTAACCCCTTGAAAACCCATCTCTTCACTTCAAGAGTTGCAAAACCTCAATAAAAATGCATGCACACAAACAGGGCCCCAGACTTTCCGGCACCCAGCTCACAAAACCTCTAAATGAAACTAACACCAGGTTTTACCTTTCTTAACACCCAAATGCAAAATATAAATTAAACTTAAAGCTATACATTGTTATAATAGTAAGCTCAAATGTCCTTTTTTAAATCAGCGACACTTCCTATGAAAGATAGTAACAAGGACTGCAGGAGAGATGGAGGGGAGAAGCTTGGAAAAACAACATTTACAGTGCTTCAATATGATTTCTTTATTCCATGAAGCACTGTTTGATTTTTTTTTCCAGTTTACAGCTTTCTACAGCAAGATTTTGTATCCTCACATTTTCTTTGAGGAAAACAAAATCTTTCCATTTTATTTCTGGTATGAAACCTTGCTTTTGAATTTTTCACCTTGGGATTCCTTTTCAATTAAGATATTAATTTAGCATCAGGGGATTTTTCTGCTGTTGCTACTGAAGTCTCTGGTAGCTAGAGAGTTATCCTCTGTGCATGCTGAATGGCAATTGTTAGCAGTGTAGCTTTAAGGCATAGACAATTCCTGCAGTTCAAATATTGCACGAAAATTCATTGGAAACAATCAACTCATTCTGCATGACTTGCAGTTGCTCCTCTCATGTGGCTTATAATTACCCTTTAATTACCTGCCTGTTTTTATATGAGATGATTAAACCAAGATCCCCCTTCTGCCTGTTCAGGATAATTGTGAAAGACCCCTTGGCATTATTCTAAAAGCAGCTAGTTGCCTGTGTCAACATTCGTCTCTCCACTGAAACAGTGTGGGAATGTTCTGTGTACAAACATGGTTACCTATAAACCAATTGTGATTAAACTGCAAAAGTGCTTTCTTGATTTTGAATTGCTTTGGGACTTTGTGAGGTTGTGAAAGATGTTCATGAGTGTTCCTACACTTCTGAATTGTTTATATTTGTGTGCCCTTCTCATTTTCTTTCTCATCTCTCCTGTCATGTTTGGAAATTTGTGCCTCTTTGACTCTATCCCAGTTTCTTTAAGTGCTGCAGCCATGGTCCCACTTCAGCACTACAAACATTTCTCTTGGGCCCAATAATGAGCTATTAGTTCAATCCCATAGGGAACCCCCCCATGTATTGATATAGGCTCTGACCCAGGAAAATGGTGCAGAATTGCAGGTGAATCTCTATTCTGAAGAGCATAATCACACTCATTAATACACAATGCCTATAAATGCTTATGCTTTATCATTACGCAGAATTGCTGGCAAACGTATGACCATTTCATCAGAGAGCAGGAAGTGAATGAACCTAGGAGATGACATTGCTGTACTACCATATTTATTTTAAATTTTAATTCCCACATTGACATGGCTGAGTTCTTACTTGGGGAGAACCTCAGCTGGGTATTTATATGGTGATGGTGCATTGGGGTGAGATCATTTTGCTGTTGTTCAGGAATGCTTTGTTTGCAGTGCTTCAGTTGGTTGCAGCATTAACAAGACAGAATGCAGGCCGCCATATCAATGGATATTTGCAGCTCCCATATAATATGAGCAGCGAAGTCTCAGATATAATAATATATCAGTTTAAGTTATAGAATTTAGAGACATTTACTTAATGTCATTAAATGATGCATAGAATTTGCAATTAAACCATTGGTTAGAAACAGACTGACTAAGTCTGCCAATTTAAGTTGCTAAATAGTAAACTCTTAAAGCCATACAAAATAAACCATTCTCCCTTTGTAGGTGATTTTACCTCTTTCAGAAATCGAGAATCTCGCACCAAATTCAGCACGTTAATTGAAAATTTTAAACAAAACAGTTCAAAGTTCATTTGACTAATACCTGGGGGTGGCGGCTTTATCTTATGAGGAAAGGTTGACAGGCTGGGTCTGTATCGATTGGATTTTAGAAGATTGAGAGGTGATCTATTGAAGATCCAGAGGGCGCTTGACCAGGGTGCATGCTGAAAGGATGTTCCCTTTGTGGGAGAGGCTAGAACTAGGGGACAAAATTTAAAATAAGGGGTCTCCCATTTAAAACGGAGATAGGAAGAAATGTTTTCTCTCGGTGGGTCATGAATCTTTGGAACTGTCTTCCCCAGAGAGCGGTGGAGGCAGGGTTATTGAATATTTTAAGGCAGAGGTAGATAGATTCTTGACTAACAAGGGTGTCAAAGGTTGCAGGGGGTTGGGAATGTGGAGTTGCTCAGATCAGCCATGATCTTAGTGAATGGCGGAGCAGGCTTGAGGGGCTGAATGGCCTATACCTGCTTTTAATTTGTATGTAAATCATGCAGTTACCCCTCAGGTGGTTGATCTAAGATGACAATAGGCCACTAAGGAGTGATCTTTGATGAGATCTACCTGTTTGGTTCACCGGGTCTCTTCCCATTGATACGTATCTTCCTTCATGAACCCTTCTGTGCATGACATTTTCAGGAGTTTAGATGCAGAATACAGTCTTTGAAAGAGCCTATGCACAATCTTCTTCTGGATGTGCATTGTTAGTTGGGTGCATGATTAGCATATTCCCATGTTATCTTGCATTTCCTTAGCCATATCAAGACTTCTCCATGTCCTGCTTTCTCACTACATATTATTTTAGGAGAACGTACTGGGGTCAAAATGACATTGAATGTAAGAGATGTCCATAAAATGCAGAGGCTTAGCACCCATCTTACCAGCTGCGATTACCTCTCTGGCATCAAACAGTTTGCTGAAATTAACCAAGCCACTCACCATCATGACTTGGAAATATATCGCCATTCCTTCACTGTCGCTGGGTCAAAATCCTAGAACTCCATTCCTAACAGCACTGTGGGTATCCCTAGACCATATGGACCGCAGCGGTTCAAGAAGGAAGCTCATCACCACCTTCTCAAGGGCAATCAGGGATGGGCAATAAACGTTGGCCCAGCCAGCAATTCCCACGTCCTGTGACTGAATTAAAAGAACTTCTATTTCAACATAAATTGTCCTATTCAGTTCAGCGGTATCACTGCAATTAACAAGTATCAATATAATTAGCAAGTATTGCACCCATTCGGTTTCCACATTACAAACACTGCTCTGAACACATAGCCAGCCTGTTAACCCTTTCCTTACACTTTTATCATTCAATGTTGAAGAATTAGAAACCTCAACATTTCTAAGAACAACACACACAATATGATCTCAGTTCATGCTGTATTAGTTGATCTCAGCTGAAGAAGGGGGACACCATTAGGGGTTACACATATCCTGATTGCCCAATTTGGGCCCCTGCTCATGAACACAAAGACCCTTAATAGAAAGTGTATGTGTACGGATATGAGTGAGGACAATGATCAGTCAACTGACAAATGGGGGGGGTGGGGGTGTTGAATTTTCAACTTGAGGTGAAAAGTTATGGGAATGTGGGGAAATCAGAACAGCTATGATCTTATTGAATGGCAGAGCAGGCTCAAGGGGCCGAGCAGCTACTCCCATTCCTAATTCATATACTTAAGGCTGCCCATTTAATGCTGGTAAGATGCGTGTTCAGCCTCTGCATTTTGTGGACGTCTCTTATGTTTAATGTCATTTTGAGACCAGTATGTTCCCTTAAAATAATACTTGGTGAGAAAGTGGAAAAGAAGGCATTCTTTCTTTCTAAAAATGAAGAAGTTACGATTCTGTGATAACTTTCACAGCCTTATGGTTTCATTGTCTGGTATTAAATATTAATTAAAATTATTTTCAAACTATTCACTCACCTGTTTCTCAAAAGGTTGAGGTCATGAAAGGATTTGTTTAATAAAATGTTTAAGACATGTTTTATTTTGTAACTGATGTAACTATGTAACCTGAGCTTTCCAAGTCGATTTGCGTGGGTGGATTTTGGCTGCCACTCCAGGACTGAGCCTATCACTCAATTTTCACTTTTTACTCTTTTTTTTTAAACTTCTATTCTCTTTATACCTCTGAGACCCTTTTTTTTACTATCAAAATGGCTCTTTCACATCTCCCCTCTCAGAAACTGCAATCTCTCAATTTCCCACCCCAACCTTAGTACTCCCACTCTCTTGTCACCTTCAAAGACATGACTCACTCTTAGATAAGCCTACAGCTTTCTCCTGTGTCTCGCTTGACATTCTCTGCAGGGCTTATTGAGGCACTTGGTGCTGGCTCATTACAAGCAGCAACCACAGCTGTTCCATCCTACTCTCTCATTGATCTTCCTTCCCAGTGGTGGCTACTCTTGCCAATTTTCTTGCCATCCAAATCACTCTTTCCACTGCTGACACTGTGAACTCTCCCAGTTAATCAGCTCCCACTGGTCCTCTACACGCCTCCCTCCAGAATGTCTGTGCACTTATGAACAAAGAAAGGGAGTGGATCTTGGTGAGAACCAGCATGGACATGATGTGCTGAATGGCCACTGTGTTGTCACCATTCTATGATATCTACACCGCTTTCCCCTCAGCCTCTGTACTAAATGACTTCTCATCCTCTATGATTTCAACTTCCATCTCAACTCACCATGCCTTCTTTGATTTCAGTCACCTCTTATCGTCTCTAAATCTCCCCTGCCATGTAAATTTTCCAATGCATATTCATGGCCACCCTCTCGACCTTGCCATTTCATATGGCTTTGTTGGTCCCATTGTATCAATCACAGATGGATTTGATCACTTCTTTGTATCACTTGCCATCCATATCCCACTTCCATGCCTACTCCTGCCTACCTCCTTCAGTATCCATGCCTGGAAAATAAACTACACCACAATTCACTTACAACTACACTTCCAAATTCCCAACAGTACAGTTTTTGGCCCTTAATTTGCCACAGCATTTCTCCAGCTACTGATGTGCTCAATGTCATCTCTACTTTTGGTGCCCTAGTTCCCAGTATAACTGTTATTCTCTCACACCCTGGCTGTTCCCACGGGTAGGGCACCCACCCCCACTCTGCTAGGTCCAGGAGACACAGAATTGAAAGGATATAGCAACCAACTGCTTCAGCCATTCACAGCTAGACCTGGCTGGAGCATGTAGGTACAGCATTTTGCAAAGATAAACCCTAGTTTCTTTCGTCTATTGCAGACTGTATTCTTAAACTCTCTTTCCTGCCTTCTCCATCCTCATCTCCAACTGTAAACTTGAGGAGCTTACATCTATCTCTATTCTCTCTCCTATGTCCCTCATGCCCTCTCCGAGCTCTTCTTGTCCAGAAGCCCCACCCTCAACCCTATTCCCACTAAAAGCTGACTACCCAACTTCCTTTCCTGGTCTCCATTGGCTATCAGTCAAGCTTCTTCTTTTTAAAAAAAATTCTCATATTTGTTTTCAAATCCCCCCTTGCCCCTGGCACTCCCTACCTCTGTAATCTTCTCCAGCCCCAGAGCTCTCTGAGATACCAGCACTCATCCAATTTTGGCTTCTGAATTATGGAATCAGAGAATAGTTACAGCACAGAAGGAGCAATTTACCTAGTGCCACTCCTCCACCTTATCTCCATAGCTTAAGTCCCACCAAGGTCCTCAATTGGCATTCAGGAGGAAGACAAGCCTTTCCATCCTGGGGAGCGGAGGCAGGAAGGCAGTGGGATCCCCACCCTGCTCCCTCCCCCTGATCAAATGGCGGCCCCTACCTCAAAACCCAGTTATGTGGGGAGGGGAGAGAAGTTAAATTCCACCCAAGATGTCTACCACCACCATATCCCACACTTGGCACCTGTTGAGTTTTCTATTTGGCAGAAGGTGCAAATATTCCTAGATGGGAATTTCTGATTTGAGAACCAGCTTCCATGAAGACAGGAAGAACTAGGGAATGAAAGATGATGCTAATATGCAGTCTTATCAGTTGTGAACATACATGTTTAAAAGTTAATTGTGGCAATGTCACAGGGATGTAGGAACAGGAACAGATTGATTGGCTCATCCAGTTCACTCTGTTCTCCATGTTTTATTTCATGTCCTGCGCCTTACCATCATGTAACTGCCATCTATACACCATTTCACTTAAAATGGCTATGCAGTAGAGGAAGCATTTGTTGAGAGTGTTGTTTTGGTTTTTGGGAACCTTTCTGAGGAGCCTAGGTTCTTGACATTCACCTCAGTCCATATCAGCTGGGAAAAGTACAGTAGTAATTGCTACATCCACATAAAATTGTGCTTCTGTGATATTTTGTATATATTTTTACTGATTTTTATATCTCCAAAATAAATGTTAACATGAGAATAGAATTGGTAGTGTGATGATGTTGTCTGTTAATTATACATTTCTTGTTTTATGATCTCAGTAAAATAACAGACATCTCTGATTAGCAGGTAAATTAATGTCTCTTATTTTGAAAGTTTTATGCATACTTTACAGTTTGTGTAAATCACAGGGTTGATGCTTAATCTGTGCCACTCAGTCGATGTCAGTCACGCACCACAATTAGCCCAGTGATTTGACAAGATCATATTACAGAATTGTTTCAGTTACAAGTGAATCCTTCAAATAAAGAGGATCTCAAACTGTAAGAAGGTTTTCACTTACCGATTCCAAGCAAAGAAAGTGCCTACATGTAGAGACACAACAACCATATTAATAACACTTTAATTAAGAAAGTGTCTAGGAATGTAATTCTTCTTATGTTTTCATACGCTGCCTATTTAAAATTATTACCTTTGTGTACTGAAGTGAATCTTGATCTCCTCTGACCATTTGATAGAAAGCCAGAACAAGTAGATAGTGAAGGTAAGACAGAGAGAGAGAGAGAGAGAGAGAGAGAGAAAGGGAAAATTAACCTAGAAGAGGGTGTGCGTTTGACTGCAGGTCTGAAAAGCGACAAAAATGCAAATGGGTTGGGAAGCCAGCTCCAACCTGCCTTTTAACTCTGGTACATTAGGCTGGTTGCATACAACTCCCTCAGGAGAGGTTGGTTGTCTATTAACATTTGCTAATCATTCAATTGGAAAAATATTTCAACAAACTTAACTTTAACATCACACCCATGGGCTTCTCAAACTTTCTGAAACTCAATAGTGAAAGCAAGGTGAGAGTACAATAGCAATTGAGGGGGACTGATATTAACCCATGGAAATAGTGCAATAAATATTTAGTTTTCACAGCTGCTTTTTTAATCTACTAGTGGGAAAAATTTGTACAAATTTGTTGAGCACAAAAATCTGCAGCAGAAACATGCAACAGAGGAGCAGATAGGTCTAATGGTAAAGGAGGGAGAACAGGAGGTAGTGGTTGGGCGGGCAGTAGTGATTGTGGAGGCAGGGAAAACGTGGCACAGTGGTTGGTGACTGCAGAGGATTCTTTGGGAGATCAGGGGTTGTCGATGGGGCATTGGATAGATTGTATCAGGGTAGCTTGTTGACCCTGACCCAGAAGTAGTGCTGTAAAGGCAATTACCTTACCTCTAGCGCTTCTCACATCCTTTTGTCAGTTTTCCCCAGGCTCAGCAAATCTGGACGATGTGAATTAAAAGCAGAGAGCTTGTTTAAATGGAGGCATATTTAAAGCTTTCAATGACTGACCATCCTCCTGAGAGCAGATTAGACACCTGCCCCTCTGACCTGCCTATGATGGAGCTGGAAACCGGTAGGTTCGAGGTGGGTTATTTTCAGGTTTGAAATTTTTTGAAGTGTTATCCTCCCATCTGTTTTTGGGGATTTCAATTACTCAGAGAAAGTCAGAAAGAGAGAGGGAGAAAACACAGAGTGCCCATAAAATGTGGTGAATAGTCTTATAAAGGACTCCACTTTGGGGCTGCTCTTCTTTATTACTTACTACAGCACAGAAACAGGCCATTTGGTTGAACTGGTCAATGTTGGTGTTCATACACCACACAAGCTTCCTTCCACTCAAATTACCTCTGTCACTTTATCCTACCCTATATCCCTCTATTCCCTCCCTCCTCATATAGGCATCAAAGCTCCCCTTACATGATTCAATACTATTGCTGAAAAGAAAGACATGTTGTCAAAGCTTTTCATCTCGCATTCAGAAAATGCACTCAGACAAATGCAAAACCATGGAACTTTAGAACCATAGAAAAGTTACAGCACAGAAAGAGGCCATTCAGCCCATCGTTTCTGCACCAGCCAAAAAAAGGCAAAAAAGAAACTAGCTGCTCATTTTAATCCCACTTTCCAGCACCTGGTCTATAGCCTTACAGGTTACAGCACTTCAGATGCAGATCCAGCTACCTTTTAAATGAGTTGAACATTTTAGCCTCAACCACCAAATTAGGTAGTGAATTCCAGATGTACATTACCGCCTGGGTGAAAAAGTTTTTCCTCATGTTCCCTCTAATCCTTCTACCAATCACCTTAAAACTATGTCCTCTGGTAATCGTCCTCTCAGCTGGGGAAAACAGGTCTTTCCTGTCTACCCTATCTAGGCCCCTCATAATTTTGTACATCTCAGTTAGGTCACCCTCAGCCTCCTCTGCTCTAAGGAAAACAACCCTAGCCTATCCAATCTGTCCTCATAGCTGCAATTTTCAAGGCATGGCAACATTCTTGTAAGCCTCCTCTGTACTCTCTCCAGAACAGTTATGTCCTTCCTATAATGTGGTGACCAGAACTGTACACAAAATTCCAGCTGTGGCCTAAACAGCATTTTATACAGTTCCAGCATATCCCTGTTCTGTCGAAGGGTCATGAGGACTCGAAACGTCAACTCTTTTCTTCTCCGCCGATGCTGCCAGACCTGCTGAGTTTTTCCAGGTAATTCTGTTTTTGTTTTGGATTTCCAGCATCCGCAGTTTTTTTGTTTTTATCCAGCATATCCCTGTTTTGTATTGTATTGCTTTGTTTGCCCTACCCAATGCATTACCTCACGATTCTCCGATTGAATCCCATTTGCCATTTTTCCGCCCACTCAACCAAATCATTGTTATCATTCTGGAGAGAACAGCTATCATCTTCACTATCAACTACACGGCCACTTTTTGTGTCATCTGCAAATTTTCCAATAATGCCTCCCGTATTTAGGTCCAAATCATTAATATATACAACAAGCAACAAGAGCCCCTACACTGAACCCTGTAGAACGGCACTGGAAACCGCTTTCCATTCACAAAAACATCCATCAACCATTATCCTTTGCTTCCTGTCACTAATTCAACTTGCCACCTTCCCTATATCTAATGGATTTTTCTTTTGTGACCAGTCTGCCATGTGGGAACTTGTTAAATACATTGCCATAAGACCATAAGATGTAGGAGCAGAAGTAGGCCTTTCGGCCCATTGAGTCTGCTCCGCCATTCAATGAGATCATGGCTGATTTGATAATCCTCAACTCCACTTTCCTGCCTTTTCCCTTACTGATTCAAAATCTGTCTATCTCAGCCTTGAATATGTTTAATGACCCAGCCTCTACAGCCCTCTGTGGTAAAGAATTCCACAGATTGACTATACTCTGAGAGAAGAAATTCCTCCTCATCTCTGTTTTAAGTGGGTGTCTCTTACTCTGAGATTATGTCCTCTGGTCCTAGACTCTCTCACAAGGGGAAACAACCTCTCAACATCTATCTGTCAAGCCATTTGCCTTCCCTATTACCTGCTGAACTTGTACACTGGCTTTTTGGGATTCATGCACGAGGACCCCCAAATCCCTCTGTGCTGCAGCTTTCTTCAATCTTTCTCCATTTAAATAACATTCAGCTCCTCTATTCTTCCTGCCAAAATGCATAACCTCACACTTTCCCACATTATATTCCATATGCTACATTTTTGCCCACTCACTTAACCTGTCTATATCCCTCTGTAGACAATTTATGTCATCCTCACCACTTGCTTTTATGTCATCTGCAAACTGAGTGATAGTACACTCATTTCCCTCATCCAAGTGATTAATATATATTGTAAATAATTGTGGCCCCAGCACTGCTCCCTGTGGCACTGCACTAGTTACAGGTTGCCATCCTGAAAATGACCCCCTCCCTCCCCCCACCATGTCCCAACTCTTTGTCTTCTATTAGTTAGCCAGTCCTCTATCCATGCTAATATACTACCCACAACACCATGAGCTCTTATCTTATTAAGTAGCCTTATATGTGGTGCCTTATCGAACGCCTTTTGGAAATCCAAATATATTGCATCTACTGGTTCCCCTTTATCTATCCTGCTTGTTATCTCATCAAAGGATTCTAATAAATTTGTCAGGCATGATTTCGCCTTCATGAAGCCATGCTGACTCTGCTTGATTAGATTATGCATTTCTAAATGCCCTGCTATTACATCCTTTATAATAGACTCCAACATTTTCCCAATGACAGATGTTAAGCTAGCTGGTATATTGTTACCTGTTTTTTTGTCTCCCTCCCTTTTTGACTAAGGGTGTTACATTGGCAGTTTTCCAATCCTCTGGGACTTTTCCAGAATCTAAGGACTCTTGGAAGATTACTCTGCAGCTATTTCCTTTAATATCTAGTTTGCAATGCATCAGGTCCAGGTGACTTATAGGCCTTTAACCCCATTAGTTTCCCTAGCACTTTTTCTCTGGTGATAGATATTGTATTTATTTCCTCCCCGCCTTTTGCCCCATGATTATTTAATATTTTTGGTATGCTATTAGTGTCTTCTACCATGAAGACTGATGCAAAGTATTTATTCAACTCCTCTGCCAGCTCCTAGTTCCCCATTATTATTTCCCCATCCTTGTTCTCTAAGGGGCCTATATTGACTTTGGCCTCTCTCTTCCTTTTCATATATTTAAAAAAGCTCTTACTGTCCATTTTTATATTATTTGCTAGTTTACCCTGAAAGTTTATTTTTTCCCCTTTTTATTTTTTTTTGGTCATCTTCTGTTAGTTTTTAAAACTTTCCTTGTCCTCTGGCTTACCACTAATCTTTGCCACATTGTATGTTTTTGCTTTCACTTTGATACTATCCTTAGCTTGTTTGGTTAACCATGGTTGGTTTATTCTCTTCCTACAATCTTTCTTCCTCACTGGGATATATCTTTGTTATGAGTCATGAACTATTTTCTTAAACGTCCGCCATTGTTCATCAACCATCTTTTCTGCTAAACTCCTTTCCCAGTCCACTCCAGCCAACCCTATCCTCATTCCTTTATAATTACCCTTGTTTAAGTTTGGCACAGATGTTTCTGAACTAAGTTTCTCACTCTCAAACTAATGCTAAATTCCAGCATGTTATGTTTACTGTTTCCAAGGGGATCTTTTACTCTGAGATCATTTATTAAACCTGCCTCATCACACATTACCAGACCTAATATAGCCTGATCCCTGATTGGATCCACAACATATTGTTCTAAGAAACCGACCCGAATACACTCTATGAATTCTTGTTCGTGGCTACTTCTGCCAATTTGATTTTCCCAGTCTACATGGAGATTAAAGTCACCCATGATTAATAAGCTGGGCAGAATTTTCTGCCTGTCAGGCAGGTGGGCCCGACCCAATCTCTGGCGGGTGGGGAGCCGATCCCCACCAGAGAAGCGGGCCGCACTGCCATTTTACGTGGGCGGTCCAATTAGGGCCCGCCCAGTGTGACGTCTGGCGGGAAGCGCTATGCGCTCCCTATGCAGACGGGGGGATTCCCCAAAAGCAAGAGTGCGCTCTTTCGCGCAAGCGCATCAAAGAGAACACAGCTCCCTGAGACTAAATGCAGCCTCAGGGAGATCGCTTGCACTTTGAAAAAGATTAAAAATAGAAAAAAAAATTCCTAACATGTCCCCCTCGTGACAATGTCACATGAGATGGGACATGTTCATAATTCACACTATAACTTTATTACATCTTATAAAACCCTGCATGAAACCTCTTCCCGCCAGTGGATGAGATTTCACGTTTTTTCTAGTTGCCGCCGAGTCTCCTGGCCTGCCCCCCAACCTAAAGGTTGGATGGGCAGGTCCTTAAATTGTTTAAATGATCCTGTCAATGGCCTCAATTGGTCATTGACAGGTCGGTGGGCGCACAGCTGATCTGGCTGTGCCCCCGCCTCCCTGAAAATTTAAAAGCGGTGGGATGACGTCGGGGTTTCCGCCCAATGTCATCCCATATCATTTTATGCATCGGCAAGTGGGCCCCGCCCCCCCCTGCTCGCTGACGGCAAAATTCTGCCCACTGTCTTTTTTACATGCCGTCATTATTTCCTGATTTATTCTCTGTCCAACAGCATAGCTACTGTTAGGGGAGCCTACAGACCACTCCCAGCACTGTCTTCTTCCCATTGTTATTTCTTACCTCCACCCATTACGGATTCCACATCTTCTGATCCAAGATCATTTCTTGCTATCATACTTATTCCATCTCGTACTAACAAAGCTACCCCACCACCCTTTCCTTCCTGCCTGTCCTTTTGAAAAGTCACATACCCCGGAATATTTAGTTCCCAGCTTTGATCTCCTTGTAACCATGTCTCCGTAGTGGCTATAAGATCATACCCATTAACCTCTATCTGTGCTGTTAATTCATTTATTTTGTTCCGGATACTACGTGCATTTAAGTAAAGAGCCATTAATTTTGCCTTTTTATCATTTTTTTCCTACTTTGACCCCATTTGCTGCTTTTTTTAATGTTTGTACACTCTGTCCCTTCCTGTCGCACTCTATCATTACCCTAAGCAGAGGCCCTGCAATGCCGCCATATCCTTTTGCTTTGTAAGCCTACTTATCCTCTCTCCAAAACCCTCCCCCCTCTATTTGGTTTAAAGTCCTCTATACATCCCTAGTTATTCGATTCGCCAGGACACTGGCTCTCTTTTACCCCAGTACCGATGCCAGTGCCCCATGAACTGAAACTCATTCCTCCCACACCAATCTTTGAGCCACACATTTAACTCCTTGACTTTATTTACCCTATGCTAGTTTGCCTGTGGCTCAGGTATTAATCCTGAGATTATTACCTTGGAGGTTCTGCTTTTTAATTAAGTTCCAAACTGTTCAAGTTCTTTCAGCAGAACCTTCTTTTTAGTCTTATCAATGTTGTTGGTACCAATGTGGACAACGACAACTGGATCCCTCCCTTCCCACTCCAAGTTCCTCTCCAGCCGAGGAGATGTCCTCAACCCTGGCACTGGGCAGGCAACACAGCCATTGGGATTCGTGCTCACGGCTGCAGAGAACAGTATCTATCCCCCTAATTATACTGTCCCCTACCATTACTACATTACCATTTCCTCCCCCAACTTGAATGGCTCCCGGTACCATGGTGCCATGGTCAGTTCATTCATCCTCCCTGCAGTCCCCGCTCTCATCCACACAGCTTGCAAGAACCTCGTAACTGTTGGACAATTTCAGGGGCTGACACTCCTTGAATGCTACCTCCTGAGTCTCCATATCTGCCTCAGCTGCAGTCACACCCTCCTGTCCCTGATCACAGACAAAATTCAAATGATCTAACCTGTGAGGTGTGACAGCCTCCTGGGGCAAAGTGCCCAGGTAACTTCCCCCCTCCTGGATATGATGCAATGTTTGTAGCTCAGATTGCAGCTTGTTAACTTGGATCCAAATTTCCTCAAGCTGCAAACGATTACTACAGATGTGTTTGCCCTGGCTCACCTTGGTGTCCAGCAGCACTCACATGCTGCAGTAGCAACACATCACCCATTCTGCCATCGCTATCTTATTTTATTAATTTGTTAATTAATTACTCTAGTATCCCTGCTCTTTACACTTTATTGAAATGAATTATTTGCACCAATATCGATCATATACTTAGCAAGCTATTTTTAAGAAAGACGAAATAAAGAGAAAATAAAGACTGGAGATCTAAACACAACTTTAATTTTAATTTAAAGACTAGAAATACTCACCAATCCAATTCACCAATCAGCTGCTCTCCATGTTCTTTTTAAATGAAGTCACCCTGCTCTGCTTTAAATAAAGTCCAGAGCTCATCCACTCTCTGTTTTAAATAAAGTCCACATGCTCACCCACTCTCTGTTTTAAATAAAGTCCACACGCTCAGCCATTCTCTGTTTTAAATAAAGTCCACACGCTCAGCCATTCTCTGTTTTAAATGAAATCCATGCTCACTCGCTTTTTATTTTAAAAAATCCATGTAGACAACATCCACTGCGCTACCCTCATCAATCCTCCTTGTTACTTGTTCAAAAAATTTGATTAACTTATTAAGACACGATCTTCCCCTAACAAAACCATGGTGACTATCCCTGATCATTCCATGCCATTCTAAGTGAAAGATTATCCTGCCTTTCAATTGATTTTCTCACCACTGAAGCCAGACTGAATGGTCTATAATTAACTGGCCTATCTCGTGCACCCTTTTTAAATAATGGTACAATGTTCGCCGACATCCAATCCTCTAGTACCTCACATGTATCTAGTGAGGATTGGAAAATGATCCTCAGAGCATCTGCTATTTCCTCCCTAGCTTCCTTTAACAACCTGGGGTAATATCCATCTGGCCCTGGTAATTTATCTACCTTGAAGGATGTCAATCTCTCCAATACTTCCTCTCTCGTTATGCTTATTGTATCTAATATTTCACACTCCTCCTCTTTAACTAGAATGTCTGCATCATCCCTCTCCTTAGTGAAGACAAAGACAAAGTACTCATTGAGAACCCTGCCATCTCTTCTGCATCAATGCACAAGTTACCATGTATATCTCTGTTAGGCCGTACCCTTTCCTCAGTTATTGTCTTGCTCATAATGTACTGGTAAAACATCTTTGGGTTTTCTTTGACTTTACCTGCCATTATTTTTTCATATCCTCTCTTTGCTTTCCTAATTTCCTTTTTTGCTTCACCCCTAAACTTTCTAAACTCCACTAGGCTTTCTACAGGATTAAGCTTTGTGACTGTCCTAAGATTCATTTTTCTGCTTTAACTTACCCTCTCTGCTTCTGGATAATCAGGGGGCTCTAGATTTGGCAGTGCTGCCATTTTTCTTTATTGGGACATGTTTACACTGTGCCCGTAGAATCTCGCTTTTGAATACCTCCCACTGATTCGACACTTGTTTTCCTTTCTAGTAGCTGTATCCAGTCCACTCTCACCTGTTCACCTCTCAGCTTTGTAAAATTTGTTTACCCCCAGTTTAGAAGTTTTACTCCTGTTTTATCTTTATCTTTTTCCATTATGATGCTAAATCTAACTATATTATGGTCACTATCTCCAAAATGGCCCCCACTGCTACTTCATTCACTTGCCCAGCTTCATTTCCTAAGACTAAACCTAGAATTGCACGCCCTCTTGTTGGGCTCATTATGTGCTGCCTGAAAAGGTTTTCTTGAATGTAGCTCAAGAATTTTGTGTCCTCTGTGCCCTTCACTGTTCGAATGCCAATTGATATTAGGGTAATTGAAGTCTCAACTATTACTGCCCTATTGTTTTTGCACTCAGAAATTTGCCTACGTATTCGCTGTTCTAACTCCTTTTCACTATTTGGACGTCCATAGTATAATTCTAGCAGTGTGGCTGCCCCTTTTTTATTTCTGAGCTGAACCCATATGGCCTCATTTGATGCTTCATTTAGTATGTCATCCCTCCTCACAGTTGTAATTGCTTCTTTAGCCAATAATGCTACACCTCCACTGTTTTTATTCCCCTCTCTATCCTGCCTGAAAACTCTATATGCAGGGATATTGAGCTGCCACTTTTGCCCCTCTTTAAGCCAGGTTTCTGTTATAGCGATGATATCATGCTGCCATGTGTCTATTTGTGCCCTCAGCTCATTGGCTTTATTTGCTATACTCCTTGCAGTTACATATATATCTTCTAACATTGCCAAATTCCTGTATTTTACACTATTTAACCTGTACTTCTTTTGTCTTTCAGAGTCATTCACTAATGTTCCAGCTCCCATTCCCTGCTCTGAATTTGCCCTCAGGTTCCCAACCCAGGTCAACCCCTCAACAGCACTAGCAAATTTCCCTGCGAGGGTATTCATCCCAATCCTGTTGGGTGTAAACCATCTGGCTTGTATTGGTTCCACCTTCCCCTGAACTGGTCCCAATGTCTCAGAAATCTGATGCCCTCCCTTCTACACCAGCTTTCCAGCCACATGTTCAACCTCTCAATTCTCCTATTTCTATACTCACATGCATGTGGTACTGGGAGTAAACTTGAGATTACTGCTTTATAAGTCCTGCTTTTCAACCTCCTTCCTAGCTCTCTGAAATCTGCAATTAGGACCTCTTCCCCTTTCCTACCTAAGTTATTGCTAGCAACGCGGACCAAAAAGTCTAGCTGATCACCCTCCCCCAGAAGAATGTCCTATAGACGCTCCATGATACCCTTGACTCTGGCACCAGGGAGGCAACATACTATCCTAGAGTCACACCCACGGCCACAGAAACGCCTGTCTGTTCCTCTAACTAATGAATCCCCTGTCACAACAGCTCTTCCATTCTTCTTCCTCCCCTTCAATACAGCAGAGCCACCTGTGGAGCCTCTGACTGCACTCCTCCGAGGAAACAACACCCCCACCAGTATCCAAAACGGAAAGCTGATTGGCAAGCGGGACCCCAGGGGACTCCTGCACTACATGCCCAGTTCTCTTGGACTCCCTGGTGGTCATCCATTCCCTTACTGTGTCCAGGCTCCTAGTCTGCAGTGTGGCCACATCTCTGAATGTGCTATCCAAATAGCTCTTATCCCCATGGATGCACCACCAACTGCCGCTCGAGCTCTGAAACCCGGAGCTCAAATTTCTGCAGATAATGACACTTTCTGCAAACGTGGTCAACTAGGACATCGGTAGCATCTGCGACTTCCCACATTTTACAGGACATGCATTCCACATGACCGAGTTGTCCTGCCATGGCTTTAATTTACTTCCCTTATGTTAACTTTATTTTACTTTGATTTACCTATGCTACCAGTTTTTGTTGCAAGACTTCTAACAGACCATCAGAGGCTTCCTCTCTGGCCTACCTCAGAACATTAAAACATCTGATTTTACTGCTTTTAGACTTCTGAGTTCAGCTTGGTTGGCCCATTCATTTATAATAATTGGCTAACAATTCAAATGGCCAAAAGTCACTTAGCAGTAATCATTTCCATCACTAAAACATTGAATTAGATTTAATTAACAAAATATTGTGCTCTATGTTCCATGACATCAGTGAATCTTAATGGACTCACTGCCAACGTATACTTCTCTTCCAGTTCAAGACAACAGACATTTTCTTTCTCTTTCTTGGCCTCATGTTTTCTCATCACTGGCCAAGAATCTGCATTGCTCCTTATCTTCTTGCTGTCTGTGTTGCCATTGTACTTGCTCTTCTTCCTATTATATCACACTTGCTGTCACTGTCTCAAAGGATAAGTATCATCAATTGGGATAAGAATCACAGAATCACAGAATGACAGAATCTCACAGTGCAGAAGAGGCCCTTCGGCCCATCAAGTCTGCACCGACACGGGAGAAACACCTGACCTACCTACCTAATCCCATTTACCAGCACTTGGCCCATAGCCTTGAATGTTAAGACATGTCAAGGTACTTTTTAAAGGATGTGAGTCAACCTGCCTCCACCACCCTCCCAGACAGTGCATTCCAGACTGTCACCACCCTCTGAGTAAAAAAGTTTTTTCCTCACATCCCCGCTAAACCTCCTGCCTCTCACCATGAAATTATGTCCCCTCATGACTGACCCTTCAACTAAGGAGAACAGCTGCTCTCTATCCACCCTGTCCATGCCCCTCATAATCTTGTACACCTCAATCAGGTCACCCCTCAGTCTTCTTTGCTCCAATGAAAACAACCCAAGTCTATCCAACCTCTCTTCATAACTTAAATGTTTCATCCCAGGCAACATCCTGGTGAATCTCCTCTGCACCCCCTCCAGTGCAATCACATCCTTTCTATAATGTGGTGACCAGAACTGCACATAATACTCCAGCTGTGGCCTCACCAAGGTTCTATACAACTCCAACATGACCACACTGCTTTTGTAATCTATGCCTCAATTGATAAAGGCACGTGTCCCATGTGCCTTTTTCACCACCCCACTAACATGCCCCTCTGCCTTCAGAGATCTATGGACACACACGCCATGGTCCCTTTGTTCCTTAGAACTTCCCAGTGTCATGCCGTACATTGAACACTTCCTCGTCAAATTACTCCTTCCAAAGTGTATCACCTCACACTTTTCAGGGTTAAATTCCATCTGCCACTTATCTGCCCATTTGACCATCCTGTCCATATCTTCCTGTAGCCCAAGAAATAATGCCAACAGAAATTATTTTATGTAAGAAGGGGAACTCCTGCTGAGGTGTTGGATGCAGGTTGGCTCTTGTGAGTTCTCCATACAGCAAGTTCCCAATCTTGCCTGTGTCACTAGTGGGAGACTAGGTACTTTACTACAGCATGAAAGGAAGCATCAAAGAGGGAGTCACCTTGACGATGCTATGTACGGCACTTAGCAGAATACAAGATAAATAAGACCTGTCAAACTTAAATACAAGACAATTCATAACTCTGTGGGTGGACTAGGAGTGTCAGTACAACTAGATCAAACCACTATTGTTGCTTGAAAGTTCAGGATGTGCATGTCTTTAAGCTCTGATGTGACAGGGATATGTCAATGATTTGTCTTAAATGTGTCACTCCAAATGCCAGCTGGTTTAAATTTGAAGCTTTTATTTAACAAAGCCTCTCTGCCTGAAACATAGATTGCCGATGACATGTTAACCAGAAAATATATTGTAAAGACCGACAGCAGCAACTAAAGGTTACACAATGTGCTCTCTTTGTAATCATTGCAGAAAAAAAACTCAATCCTCAGTGAATATTTAGGTTGTAAATTTTGTTAAAGGTTTTTTTGGGGGGATGGTGAAGATCAGAATAGATCGAATTTTTTAAAGGCTAGCTTACTTACCAGCAAACTTATCAATTAAAAAATCCAGATGAAAGATGAAGGACCTCAGTGCAAGACACCACTAAATTTAAAATTAAGAGGAGAAAAATCAGGATAACCCAAGAAGTAATGCTTAAATGGTGTTGATCTTGTGTTTTATCAGCCTAAAGTTGGTTAGAAAAGGAAAGACTAAATGAGATAGCCAGGTTTATTTTTAACTTGGCCTGCTTGGCAGAAGTGATGCAGTAGGAGATTTAAAATTGCTGTGGTGAATTTATCTCCCTGTTTTTGTGGGATGAGGAAGAGATGGCGGATACCTCACAGGAATACTGTGGAATGCTGCCATTTTGCTGCCCTCACCGCCCACCCCATGATTGGACCCTTTACTGACCAGGTCAGACTCTGAGCCACTTAATATTTCAGCAACCTGGAGCATCAACAGAATGCCCATTTGAGGCATGATAACAAATTGCAAATGTCGGGAGATTAATCTTGTTTCCCCACAGTGTAGGGTTTAATGAACTTGGTTTTGCTCTTTTGTATATGTATATAGATTTTTCCATGAGCATACAGGATATTACCTTTAGAAATAAAAAAAAATCTGCTTTTGATTATTAAGATTTTACAATATTATCGTTTGAAGCTTGCCCGGTTTGGATAGCATCAATACCTGGAAATTGTTGACTTTTTAAATGTAGTTAAGAAATGTTTTTATAAATCATTTCAGAAATTACTGTTAAAAAAACTTGCTGTTGGCATACTAAGGGAACTGGCTCTGAAAATGGACCAGTGCTCCCTGTTGACATGAATCTGGGCAAAGTTTTGCCTGATGCTCATGCGTCCATGCCTGGAGTTAAAAAAGTCTATCCTAATAATACCTTAGCGTCTTGAGGTTTTAGGATAGAGTAAATGGTATGTGACGACTAAAAGAGCAAAGCACCTTCATGGCAGTTAGTGATGTGACAACAGCCAATCCAGACTGGAAAGTAGCAAATGTAACTCCTCTATTCAAAAGGGAAGGAGGCAGAAAACAGGAAGCTATAGGCTGGTTCGCTTGACATCTGGTGGTGTTAGAATTGGTCATTAAGGAAGTTATAGCTGGGCACTTAGAGAAACTCAAGGTAATCAGGAAGAGTCAGCATGGTTTTGTGAAAGGGAAATCATATTTAAACAATTTATTGGAGTTATTTGAAGGAGTAACATGTCTGTGGATAAAGGGGAGCCTATAGACGTATTGTACTTGGATTTCCAGAAGGCATTTGATAAGGTGTGGCACCATATGGCATAAAAGGTTATTGCGGAAAATAAAAGCTCATGGTGGAGGGGTAACATATTAGCATGGATAGAAGATTGGCTGGCTGGCAGAAAACAGAGACTACGCATAAATGAGTCTTTGTCTGATTTGCAGGATGTGAAAAGTGGAGTCGCGCAGGGGTCTGTGCTGGGCCTCGGCTTTTTACAATTTTTATCAATGACTTAGATGAGGAGAAAGAAGGCAAGTAGCTAAATTTTCAGATGACACAAACTTAGGCAGGAAAGTATGTTGTGAAGAGGACATAAGGAGGTTGCAGATGGATATAGATAGGTTGAGTGAATGGGCAAAAATATGGCAGATGGAGTATACTGTAGGAAATAGTGAAGTTGTTCACTTTGGCAGGAAGAACAAAAAAGCAGAGTATTACTTAAATGGAGAATGCCTGCAGAATTCCGAGGTGCAGAGGGATCTAGGTGTTCTAGCGTGTGAGTCACAAAAAGTTAATATGCAGATACAGCAAGTAATTAAGAAGGCTAATGGAATGCTATTCTTTTTTTATGAGAGGAACTGAACATGAAAGTAAGGATGTTATTCTTCAGTTATACAGGACATTGGTGAGACCACATCTTGAATATTGTGTGCGGTTTTGGTATCCTTATTTAAGGAAGGATACAAATGCATTGGAGGCCGTTCAGAGGAGGTTTACTAGATTGAGACCTGGAATGAGCAGCTTGTCTTATGAGGAAAGGTTAGACTGGGCTTGTTTCCACAGGAGTTTAGAAGAGTGAGGGGTGACTTGATTGAAATTGACAAGGTGGACATAGAAAGGATGTTTCCTCTGGTGAGTGAGTCCAGAGTGAGGGGGCATTGTTTTAAAATTAGGGGTTGCCCTTTGAGGACAGAGATGAGGAGAATTTTTTCTCTCAGAGGATTGTGAGACTTTGGAACTCTCTGCCTCCAAAGGTGGTGGAGGCGAATATCTTAAAGACAGGGGTAGATAGATCCTTGTTAAGCGAGGGAATCAAAGGTTATCAGGAGTAGATGGGAACATGGAATTCAAAACACAAACTGATCAGCCGTGATCTTATTGAATGGCAGAGTAGACTCGAGAGGCTGAATGGCCTTCTTCTGTTCTTGTATCATATGTTTGTATTAGCTAATAGATATGTATGCTGCTTTGCTGTACAGTTTGATTTGTTGTCTTGGAAACAGTTGCCCTTAAAAAGGCAGGGGTGGGTTTTCTAAGCCACGGGGATGGGTTTTCTTGTTTTGACCCACAGCATATGTCTGTTTTCTGACGATCCCCAGAGGTAAGTCAGCCTGATTGAGAGGCTTGGTTCCAGTCAGGTGAGGAGTAGTCTCAAGCAGACTGCAGCTGCAGGTGAGGTGTCTGCAACACCCCATAGAAGTGTTGGGATGGGGGTGGGGGAGGGGTGTGAATGGTGTCTGCTCCTCAACTTTGGGAAGGTGAGGTGATCCAATTCTATGGACGGGGACCATTCCCTTTCCCAAGATCATCTGACCCTTAATTTGAGGAATTTTACTTCAGTTTGGGGATGGGCCTGAAGGACAGTGTCCAGTCCCATGGAAGTAGGTAACTTGGGAGGCCAGAGGAAACACATCAGTTCTTCTTGGCCCACAAGCAGTGCTGGCTTCTTGCCTCCCTTTGGCCATTAGCCTTCTTGAGGACTTGGAAACCTGGCTGGCCATGGTTAAACCTAAAAGGGATGTTAAGCCTGCACCTCCCAGCTTCATTAATATTTAAATATCTAATTCACGTCCCAGGATCGTGTTGGCTGCCTGCCCCTTGTTACTCTTCATTATACAGGAAGGAGGCAGGTTGGGGTTGGGTTTAGGGTTTTTAAAAATTTTACTTCTCACCTGATTCCAACCCATCTTTTTGGCGGGGTTAAAATTCACCCCAATGTGTGAATAAAAGAAAATTGGTCTGTCTACCATCTAGAGCAGATGATATTTATTGATTGATGGACAGAACGAAAGATGTAAGAAAGCTGCTAAATGCAAAGCATTTAAGACAATCCTTAGGAGGAGGTTTCTACAATCATGATCTGCTGCATGATGCAACAGAGACAAAGGGCAGAATTTTGCCGGCGGTGAGCAGGGGCCGGGGCCCGCTCACTGACGCGTAAAATGACTTGGGATGACATCGGCAGAACCCCAGAAGTCATCACGCCCCATTAAATTTTGAGGAAGGTGGGCCCGCAGCAAAATCAGCTGTGTGCCCACCGACCTGTCAATGGCCACTTGAGGCCATTGACAGGATCATTTATACAATTAAAGGGCCTGCCGGTCCAATCTTAAGGTTGGCGGCAGGCCAGGAGGCCCGGTGGCAAATAGAGAAAACATGAAACCTCATCCAGTGGTGGAATGAGGTTTCATGCAGGGTGTTAAAATTTTAATAAAGTTAATCTGTACATTACAAACATGTCCCATCTCATGTGTCATTGTCACATGAGGGGTACATGTTAGGGAATTTTTCTTCTTGTAATTTTAATATTGTTCAAAGTGGAAGCGATCTCCCTGAGGCTGCACTTAGCCTCAGGGAGATGTGTGCTCTTTTGTGCACATGTGCAAAAGAGTGCACTCTCACTTTTAGGGAATCCCCCCCACCTGCACAGGAAGCACATAGTGCTTCCCGCCAGACATCACACTGGGCAGGCCTTAATTGGCCCGCTCACATAAAATGGCGGTGCAGCCTGCTTTGCTGGCCGGGATCCCCTCCTGGCCCGCTGTAGATTGGGTTGGGCCCGCCCACCCGACAGGCAGAAAATTCTGCCCATAAGCTGCTAAGCTTGAACAATTTCAGCTTCTTCAAATTTCAGAAAAGTGTTCCTCCACTCAATCATTACCGTGTTGTTATTTAGAATTGAGATCTGTGGAATGCAGCAATGATGCTTGAAATTTTGACTTGGTTGCTCCTGTCAACACATTAAGGCATCATAAGCAGTGCTGGTGTAAGCAAACAGTGGGGACACAGTGGAATGCCTTGAAGGCATTATTACTGGTACCACAGAAAAGGTAATTTACCTGCATGACTGTGCTGGTGGTCATACAACAAGATGGGTGCTGATCATGTATGGAGCACTGGTATTTATTGATGCATTTGCGGATGATCCATCTCGACCTCCTCTGGAGGTCCCCAGCATCACAAATGCCAATTTGCTTCATTCCACGTGATATCAAGAAATGGCTGAAGGCAGTGGATGCTGCAAAGCCTATGGGCCCTGACAATATTCCAGCAATAGTACTGAAGAATTGTGTTCCAGAACTTGCCGCACCCTAGCTTTTCCAGTACAGCTACAACACTGGCATCTACCCGGCAATCTGGCATATTACCCAGGTATGTGCTATCCACAAAAAGCAGGACAAATCCAACCTAGCCAATTACTGCCCCATCAGTCTACTCTCAATCATCAGTAAAGTAATGGAAGGAGTCCTCAACAGTGCTATCAAGCAGTATTGGCTTAGCAATAACCTGCTCACCGATGTCCAGTTTGGATTCCGCCAGGGCCACTCAGCTCCTGAGCTCATTACAGCCTTGGTTCAAACATGGGCAAAAGAGCTGAACTCCCGAGTCGAGGTGAGAATGGCTGTCCTTAACATCAAGGCCGCATTTGACTGAGTGTGGCACCAAGGAGTCCTAGCAAAACTGGAGTCAATGGGAATTAGGGGGAAAATTCTCCTGTTGGAGTCATACCTCGCACAAAGGAAGATTGTTGCGGTTCTTGGCGATCAGTCATCACTGCAGGAGTTCCTCAGGGTAGTGTCCTGGACCCAACCATCTTCAGCTGCTTCATCAATGACCTTCCTTCCATCATAAGGTCAGAAGTGGGGATGTTCATTGACAATTGCACAATTTTCAGCACCAATCGCGACTGCTCAGATACTGAAGCAGTCCATGTCCAAATGCAGCAAGACGTGGACAATATCCAGGCTTGGGCTGACAAGTGGCAAGTAACATTTGTGCCACACAAGTGCCAGGCTATAACCATCTGCAACAAGAAAGAACCCAACCATCACCTCTTGAACTTTAATGGCATTACCATCACTGAATCCCCCACTGTCAACATCCTGGGGGATACCATAGACCAGAAACTGAACTGGACTAGGCACATAAATACTGTGGCTACAAGAGCAGGTCAGAGGCTAGGAATAGCGTGATGATTAACTCACCTCCTGACTCCCCAAAGCCTGTCCATCATCTACAAGGCACAAGTCAGGAGTGTGATGAAATACTCCCCACTTGCCTGGATGAGTGCAGCTCCCACAACACTCAAGAAGCTTGACACTGCCCAGCATGAAACAGTCTGCTTGATTGGCCATGTCACATTATGATTACCCACTCATTAAAATACACCCCCATCCACGTCCAACATTTGGCAGGAGTGACACTGGGAAACATATTGGAACAACTGAGTAAGTATCCAGAGAAAAAGGGCCTCTTCCAATTTGTCCACAGCCACCCATTCCACTGCCAGCAAACTTTCCTACTGTTACATCAGGTATGTGAGTGTGGTTTCTTTGTTCTCAGAATGTGGAAAATACTAGGAGGGTCAATAAAACATTTACTCCCTCCACCACCGATGTACAGTGACAGAAGTGTACCATCTACAAGATGCACTGCAAGAATTCACCAAGGCTCCTTCGACAGCAGCTTACAAATCCACCACCACTATCATCTAGAAGGACAAGGACAGCAGATAGATGAGAACACCACCACCTGCAAGTTCCCCTCCAAGCCACTCACCATCCTGATTTGGAAATATATCGCTCTTCCTCCACTGTCACTGGGTCAAAATCCTGGAACTCATTTCCTAACAAATTGTGGGTGTACCTACACCACATGAACTGCAGTGGTTCAAGAAGGCAGCTCACCACTACCTTCTCAATGGTAACTAGGGATGGGCAATAAACGCTGGTCTTGCCAGCGAAGCCCACATCCTATGAATGAATAAAAACAAAATTTACAATACTATATATATTGCCCATCAATGACAGCTTGGAATTTGAGGAAACCGGTTAATGTGAATTTATGTCCTTTTTGTTCTTTTTGCCCACAGGAAAACAGTTAAAAATTCTTGTGGAAACCATGCACCAGTGAGTCCACCCTACTGATATCCTCACTGTCTCTTAGAAAGAACCTGAGATGAAAAAGTTGGAGATGGATGCCACTTCTCCACCATGAGCAGTGTGTACCTTCTCTAGATCCTCCTGAAGTTAGTCACAAAACTCAGTCACAGCCAATCTGGCAAATCAGAACCCACAAAGGCATATCTCCTCTGTAAGGTGCAGACAATAATTGCTAGATGAAGCCTCTACTTTCTCAGGGCCAGAAGAGATGTCTGTAAATGTTTTATTGACCCTCCTAGTATTTTCCACATTCTGAGAACAAAGAAACCACACTCACATACCTGATGTAACAGTAGGAAAGTTTGCTGGCAGTGGAAAGGGTGGCTGTGGACAAATTGGAAGAGGCCCTTTTTCTCTGGATACTTACTCAGTTGTTCCAATATGTTTCCCAGTGTCACTCCTGCCAAATGTTGGACATGGATGGGGGTGTATTTTAATGAGTGGGTAATCATAATGTGACATGGCCTGGAATTTCCCCTGCAATATTGTCCCAAATTGGATGAGATAGACATAGAAACGATGGAGAACAGTCAGCTGCAAGGTCGAGTGCCATCTCCCTGGACTGGATTTTTCTGGTCCATCCTCCAATGAGATTTCCCTCCTTACCTGCAACATGCAAATGCAGTTGGAAGGATTGAAAGGACAAATTTATGATCTATTTGCCTTCTGTCTGACCCTATTCAGGGCATCCTGATAGGTGGTAGGTGCAGGGCATTCACTTGTTCTCAGGGACCTCAGTTGAAACTATTAATACCTAATGGTGCTCAAACCCAGGAAACTGGGCTGGAATCAGATACAGTGGGGTTGGTGGGTGTAAACTGACTCAGAAAAAGTAAAATACATTGCTAGGAGGAGGCGATGGCTTGGTGGTATTGTCGTTGGACTAGTAGTCCAGAGACCCAGGATAATGTGTGTCTGCAATGTGTACTAGCTGCAAAATGCACTGCAGAAACTCACCAAAGCTCCTTAGGCAGCACTTTCTAAACTGATGACCACTATTATCTAGAAGCACAAGGGCAGCAGATACATGGGAACAACCACCACCTGGAAGTTCCCCTCCAAGTCACTGACCAACCTGACTTGGAAATATATCGCTGTTCTTTCACTGTTACTGGGTCAAAATCCTGGAACACCCTCCGTAAAAGCATTTTGGGTGTACCTATACCATATGGACTGCAGCAGTTCAAGAAGGCAGCTCACCACCATCATCTCAAGGGCAACTAGGGATGGGCAATAAATGCTGGTCCAGCCAACAAAGCCCAATCTTGTAAATGAATTTAAAAAATGCTGCATTTCCATTTTTTAACGCCTCAGCTATGCTGATCTTTTGAAATGTCTTTTCACAGCAGTATTGATAGACAAGATTGAACAACAAACAAGAGGGACATTGCAGGTTTGTCAATGGATGCAGGAAACCTCCGTGTACCTTTCCACATAATTTCCTTTCTGGCCTTACCAACAGTGGAGGCTGCAATTGGCTGTTGTTCTGCCATAATGCCCGGCCTTTTAATGTGCTGCAGCATGTCCAACAACTAATTTTCACCTTACTCAACACTGAGTTCCCAGGAACATACGTAAATCCTGCCAGATACGGCCAGGATATATGACAAACTGAACCGTGAAGAAATGAACAGAACAGCAAGGCGAGGCTTGTGTTTTTGCTGACAATCATCCTGGTGTGGAATCTAGCCTCTTCCGTGCAAGTAATTGGCTGTGCTCCTCAGGACTTTGCTCCATTACTAAGTCATCACAGGTGTCTATAGTCAATGAACAAAAGAATATGCATGGAACAATAAAAAAAATCATTCTGCCTTCTAAACCCACTCCTTCATATCAAGAGGCTGTAAGCTGAGGTGATGCCTCCCACCTCAAGAACAAGGTAAAGGAGTTGGCTATATAAGGCAAAACATGAATATTTTCCTGATGAAAGAAGAGAGGATGATTGAAGATATATTAATACTGCCAGTGTAATATGTATCATTGTTTACCAGTTACTATTAAATGATTGGATTGGAAATTCCACTATGGTTCTCCATAACCACAAGAGAAGAGTCGATTGATCGTTTGAAATGCTCAGACCAGTTTTTGAGGGGTTCCACTACAAAGTGGTGCTTAAGCAGGTCCGTTAAAGCTTTAAGGCTCAGTCCATGGCCTGAATTTTTCCTGTGCCTGGCGGGCACGGCTGGAGTGGGCAGGGGCAGTCACGGAGCTGACCACCACCCACGATTGGCTAGGCACCGTGATTTCATGTGGGCGGGCCAATTAAGGCCCACCCAGTGTGGATCATGAGTGGTAGCGCTTACCTGTGCGGCCGGGGCGAGGAGGGTGAGCAGGCCTGGCGTGCAGTTCACACATGTGCGCGAAAGAGTTCTTCAATCTCCCTGAGGCACAGACCTGCCTCAGGGAGATTGAAGAGTTTATTAAAAATAAACATGAGGAAAGTAAAAATTGAATGAAACATGTCCCCTCATGAGACTGTGTCACATGAGATGGGACATGTTTTTATTTTCAAAATAAAAGTTTTTTATAATCAGTATTAGCTTTAAGAAACCTCAACCTGCTCGTGGATGAGGTTTCCTAAAAAACGTTAAGGCCGCTTGGTTTTTTCGCCTGCCCACCATCCGTTAGTTGGATGGGCAGTGTAAATTTGAGGTTAATTAGTTCCTTAATAGCCTTTCAATTAACAGTGGGCACGCAGCCGACTCCGGCGCGTGCCTGCCGAATGAAATATATGCGCCCGACGTCACCGTGCGTCGTCTAACGTTCCGGTGTGTTGAGTCCGCCCCCTCACACCGAATGTAAAATTCTGGCCCATGTAACAATTGATTTTATTGAGCAGCCCTCCCATTTTTGACAAAAGCAAAGTATCGCGGAGGCTGGAAATTTGAAATAGAACAGAAAATGCTGGAAACACTCAGCAAGTCAGGCAGCATCTGGGGAGAGAGAAACAGAATTAACATTTCAGGCTGATGACCCTTCATCAGGACTGAGGAAAGATAGAAATGTAATGGTATTTGAGCAAATGAGAGTTAAGTTTTTCTCCCTGTCGGTGTTTTCCTTCATTACTCTTGCTTAGCTTCTGCTAGCATTCAAATTACACAGTACAAAGAGCTCAGGATGGACCTTGATTTCTGGATTTTGAATGCATTGTGAATTTGTGATGAAGAAAAATGAATGTGGCTAGCTAAGGAATTCTGTTTATCCCCTGGGATCTGTGTTAATACCCCTCTCCTTATGCATCTGGACATGTTAGGAAGAGCTGATATTTCTGTCTCCTCTACACAAGACATTGGCTGGGATTTTCCAGCCCTGCCGTGGCAGGACCCGTTACCGGGTATGCGGCAGCCCAGCCATAATTCCATTGACTTTCAGCGGTACTGGACCATCCCTGTGGCGAGCAAGGCCGGAAAATCCCACCCATTGTCACAGAAATGGGTTAATTACTTCATGATTGCCAATATTTTGATCAGAGACAGCCTCTTCTGTAAAAATGAAGTTTTCTGCAACCTAAACATTTTGAGATAGTCAATTCTTCCCAGTTAGCCGCGCAGTTTTTTAAGATGAAAAGGATGACAGCAAAAACTTGTATTTATATCGTGTCTTTAATGGAGAAAAGTGTCCCGAGGCACCTCACACAAGAGTAAGGAAATAAATAGACACTGAGTGATAGTAGGCGTGACCAAAAGCTTTAGCAAAGTGATAGGTTTCGTAGAGACCATTAAGAGGAGGGAGGCAATTGACAAGGATCTCAGGGGCAAATTCCACAGGATGGAGCTCATTTCATTGTAGACGCAACCAACATTAGTTGGCAAAGGGAGGGGAGCAGACACAGAAGCAGCTGGAGTCACATGAATGAAGATTTTGCATGAGAAAGGGCATTATATGGCTGCAAGAGATTACCAAGGTAGGGAACAACACGTCATGGAGGGATTTAAGCATGAGGATTCGAAAATCAAATTTGAGATATTTGGGAGCCAGGAATCAATGCAGATCAGCGAGAACAGGGTTGTTAAGTGAATGGAACTTCTCAGATCATTTTCAGGGCAGCATACAGTATCTTGTTAAGATCATACACCAATCTTCATTCAACTGTTCGAACAGCATTTGCTTCATTTGTTTAATATTACACATTATGATATACATAAAGAAAACCATATCACATTGCACAGCAAGCTAAAGCCAATTATTCCCCAAATACTATCATACATTGAGAAATCACCCCCAGGACTAAACAGATCTTCCAGCACTCCTTTTATCATTATCCATCCAGTGGATAATTCAATATCACATCTTCCTAGTGCTCAACTGTTCCAATTTCAATGTTAATTCAGGGAGCGAACTCTGAACTTTGGAATTCCCAATTCCATGGCTTTCTTTACTTCAATTTCCTTTCCCTGATAGGTTTCAGTGTGTTTAATTATATCCTAGCTGTTTCATTAATTTGTATGTAAATGGTCGGTTTCTTTAAGGGATATGAGTCAGAACCTTGAATAAAAGCTTCAAATTAATAGTTATTCAGTATATATTTTCAATCTCTTGAGCCACATTAACCATTTCATGTAGTAGTGTTGTCAGTGTAACTGACATTTTTTCAGTGCATCTTCATCTTGCATTCTGCATGCTCATTGCTTCACATGTGCACACAAGGAGTGCACGAGACATCAGGCTAAGCCATTCACGCTGGTCTACAATTTACATCAAAGGATGGGACTTGATTTGAATCTCCCCTGCACGTTTTTGCAGTGGCCAGATTGTTAAAGCTATTCTCATTGTTTAAGCATAGACATCAACATTGTGTGCAACTCTGCTCTCTAGGGAACCTGGCCATGCAGTGAAGTATGTCTGTGATTTCACAGGGAAAGTAATGAAAGTGCCAGTCCTTGCAAATATACTGTCAGCTCCTTGATACATTTGTGGTCTGCATCTTGGCCGATGTGATGATTCCCCACCTCCACCGCACCCCCCCCACAACTACCCCCCCACCCCCCCCCCCCCACTGGTGGCCTGGCAGGATGTGACAACATGAAAGCTTCATGCTGTGCTAACCATCACCTCCACAGGAAGACATGACTCTGGTCCCAATGTTGTTAGCAGATCAATATGTAACAAGTAGCATAGCTGTGTGCCGGCCTGTCCTGTGGAATCAAAACTGACACACATTCAGGTGCCGCTTCCAGCTAGTGACAAGTGTGCCCACAGAAGGCATAACATCTGCCTTTGTCGCCCCCTCACAAGTTCTTCTTTTTCATCTATTATTTGGCTCCTTTAGTACGCCCAAAAGAATACCCATCATCAACTTTCTAAGGTGCAACATCAAGCCAGCAGAAACCATGAAGGTTATAGTCAAAAAAAATTGACATCCATAAAAGCAAATGGTAATGAAATTCAGCTCAGGCGGTACCTCAAAAAGAGTGACAGCACATCAACCTATGAACATACAAACAAGGAGTAGCAGTAGGGCATTCGGCCCCTCAAGCCTGCACAGTCACTCAATAAGATTATGGCTGCTCTGATAGTAACCTCAAATCTGCATCCCACCTGCCCCCGATAACTTATCACCCCTTTGCTCAGCAAGAATCTATCCACCTCTGCCTTAAAAATATTCAAAGACTCTGCTTCCAGCACCTTTTCAGGAAAAGAGTTCTAAAGACTCATGACCCTCAGAAAAAAATTTCACCTAATCGCTCTATTAAATGGGCGACCCCTTATTTTTAAACAGTGACCCCTAGTTCTACATTCTCCCACAAGAGGAAATATCCTCTCCACATCCAAACTGTCAAGACCCTCAGGATCTTATATGTTTCAATCTAGTCACCTCTTGCTCTTCTAATCTCCAGCAGATATAAGCCTAGCATGTCCAACTGCCAGTTTTGTACTCCAACTGAGTTTCGTTCTCATTGAAGTCAACTCTATGACACATTTCATCCCTAAAAATGAAAAGCTGCATAACTTACTAATGCATGGTGCAAAATAAAACAAACAACATAGGGAAACATGCAAAGAGTTGTTTAAAAACTACCTTCCATCTTTAAGAAGCCTACTTCAGCAGGCCTATTCTGGGACTCCTAAACAGCCAGTTTTTGTTATGAATCATACCTGTTGATGTACGGTTCAGAGGCCCAATATTTATTAAGACTTATGAATGAAGTTGTCCATTCTGGCAGTGCAGCCTCATTGTTTATCCCAAATCATCTGTCAGAAAATCGGTCCACTTGTCAGCTACACAAGGCTGATGCCTGATTTTCTGACTTGCAACCACTTGGAAGCATGGGTCATTGTCAAGATCACAACTTAGTGCCTTAGTAGCCACTAGTGAAAGAGTGAAATGGCAGGTGATAGGAAGCTCAGGGTCATACCTGTAGACTGATTGAAGATATCCCACAATATGGTTACCCAACCTAAGTCTCATCTCTCCAATGTAGAGGAGACTGCCGCAT